>NC_134579.1:53220208-53524479 GCF_037038515.1 Microtus pennsylvanicus | reverse complement strand
CAAATGGTCCTGGCATAACTGGATATCGACATGTAGAAGAATGCAAATAGATCCATATCTATTGCCATGCAAAAAACTTCCGTCCGCCTCCGCAACCGGGTTCCGTCCCTCAAGTCCTAATGGATCAAAGACCTCAACATAAAAGCAACCACACTGAACCTCACAAAAGAGAAAGTGGTAAGCAGCCCTGAATGCATCGGCAAAGGAGACCACTTCATAATTACAACCCTAGTAGAACAGACACTGAGAGTAACAAATAATAAATGGCTGAAACTGAGAAGCTTCTGTAAACCAAAGGACATGGTCAACAAAACAAAATGCTGTCTACAGAGTGGAAAAAAAACTTCACCAACCCCAAGTCTGACAGAGGACTAATTTCCAAATTATATAATGAACTCAAGAAATTAGACATCAAAAAACCAAATAATCCAATAAATATGGGGTACAGATCTAAGCAGAGATACTCAGAATAGAGGAAACTCAAATGGCCAAAAAACACTTAAGGAAATGCTCAACATCCTTAGTTATCAGAGAAATCCAAATCAAAACACCTCTGAGATACCTTCTTACACCAGTCAGAATGGCCAAGATCAAAACTCTGATGACAAATCCCTCATGCTGGAAGGGATTTGGAGTGAGAGAACATTCCTTCATTGTTGTTGGGAATGAAAACTTGTACAGCCACTTTGGAAATCAGTATAGCGGTTTCTAAGAAAATTGGAAATCTACCTCAAGACCCAGCAATACTACTTTTGGGCATTTACCCAAATAATGCACACTCAGACCACAAGGCCATCTGCTCAGTTATGTTCATGGCAGCATTATTCATAATATCCAGAACCTGGAAACAACCTAGACATCCCTCAGCCAAAGAATGGATAAGAAAAATGTGGTACATTTATACAATGGAGTACTGCTCAGCAATAAAAATAATGACACTTTGAAATTTTCAGACAAATGAACAGAACTAGAAAACATCTGTGTAAGTTAAGCCAGACCAAGAAATAAAAATATGTTCTGTACTCACTCATAAATAGATAATAGACATAAAGTAAAGCACTCTCAGTTTACAGGCCACAACCCCAGAGAACATGGGTAACAAAGAGGACTCAAAGAGAGATATACATGGATTCACCTAGGAAGGAAAAAAAAAGACAAGATCTTCTGAGTAAATTGGGAGTGTGGAAGGCAAGGGAGGATAGAAGGGTAGAAGGGGGAGGCAACGGGAGTGGGGAAAATGTATAGCATATTCATATCTAAACAATTAAAATGAGAGAAGAAAGAAATATTAGGGTTCAGAAAACAGCATGATCTTATTTTGCCAGGAAAGAGATTTTCCATCAACATCTTCCGTAAGTAATTTTACTCTAGTATGTAATTTAGGGGCTACTGTCCATCCCGTGACTTCCTGATTTTGTAAGGGGTGGGTGCTGACAAAGCACTTTAGTTTCTCCTAGCCATCTGAGTCATGTTTCTGAGTCCTGTTTCTGGATAGAGTCATTTCCTGCTGTGCAGCCTACATTTAAGTTAGATCTTTTTTCAGGCATTTTCTACTGGTGCCAGAGAGTCTCACACACAGGTTCTAATTGTTAGACTAAGGATTTCACTGTCTTATAAGCATCTCAGATGCTACATTCAGTGAGCTCTTTATTTTCTTTGTCTTTATTATCCCTCACAAACATGGACACAAACACAGGTGCGCGTGCATGAGCGCACTCATGCATACACACACACATGCACACACACACACAAATATATACACACGTAAGTGGGTGCACACAAATACACCATATGCCTCAGGAAGGCAATCAATACAGTAATTGAGAATCTTAACAAATCCTGGGCAGGAGAGACTAAGAGTTCTTGCCCAATCACAAGGACCAGATTTCAGATCCCAGCACCCAGGCATCCAGAAAATGTTAACTGCAACTCTGAGGAATTCAATACCTTCTTCTGGTCTCTGGTCACTCAAAGACAGTCATAATTCAACACACATATGCATACATTCATACAAAGATACACATGTTCATAAACACATAAATTAAAGCTTAGAGTCTTTGCTTTTCATAAATCCTAAGTCTTTCTCTTCAGCTCTCCAGAATTGAAAGATGTAGATGATCTCAAATGAGTTCAGTTCTTCTGAGGTTTGTTTTCTTGTTCCAGGATGACTTTATAAAAGGCATTTTATAAAGTACATTATCACCAAAGTTGCTCTTCCTTGGTTCTTTTCTTATGAACTTTCTTCTTTTCTTTTCATTACTTCTTAGACTATACATTATTTACTTCCATGTTTAAAAATAAAAGTTATTAATTGTCATTGAATTATAGATGATTAATACACAACCTTAAAGGTAAGAAGTCCAAAGTGAGAACTCTCATATTCAATCTGACCCAGGAGTTTTTATCTCCCAGCTGCCATTCTGAAGTTTTTATGATTTTCCTTTTATTATTTAATAAAATCTTCAGATGTGTGCACATGAAATATTTTAATTTTGCTTTTCAGCAGCCTAGATTGACTTAGCTATATAATATTTTAATAGAGAAGGGAAATTAGGAGGATTAATTATGTAATAGCAAAGATATTAATAATAAGCCCAACACATGGTGATTCATTGGCAAGAACTTTAATTTAACATAAAAAGTTATTCTTAACAAGTTATTTCAATACAGACCATCATGACACTTTGCAGAAGCCCAGCTGGTATCAAACTTCAGCTGATATCCAATTCATTATTTTCCTGGAAACAGGTATAATTGGAAGATATATGTCAATCAAATACTGTAGCAGGGTCTCTACTGTGGTATCAGAATGCTTTGTGGCACGCATAAACATATGTAATACAACACAGGAATGATAAACAGATATTTGCTTCCCAAAAACCTTCTTAGAAGTTTAAGAAGTATTAATATTATTAAAATATATTGCTTTTGAGATTTGTAATTAAGCAAAAGGGAAAAAGGGAAGGAAGGGGGAGGAAAGGGTGAAGGAAGTGGAAGAAGACATGGAAGAGGAGGAAGAAGAGAAGGAACAGAGAAGACAGAGATGGAGCAAGGCAAGGAGGGTATGAGGAAGGGAGTCACTATTATTTTTTCACATTTTAGAATTAAGTAGACTTGGTTTGGAAAACCACCTTTCACCATTTCGTTTATGGTGGTACCTGAAGGTAGATAGCATCCTTATCTATCAAACAAGGCTACACGCCAGCCTTTGAGTTCATGGATATTGTGATGTGTCACAGTTCCATGAACATAGGGTGATCTTTACTGACCAACAAACTACCTTGTGAACATTTTATAATAAATTATTTATCAATTTTTTACAATACAGACATTATATAAAGAATTCATTGTTATAGTAACCTCAAGTTTCATTTTATTCTGGAAGCCTGAGAAACCATTTATTCACACACAATCTTCAGACAACAGATGGCTTTTCCAATATCACTTACAGATCACTGCAAGAGATATAGTGACCTCAGACATGTGTAGTTGAAGCTTCTTGTCAGAAAATTATGTTTACAGGAGTCTAAAATTTGTTCATAGTATCAATTAGTCAGTTCTCTATAGTAATATATATGTAGAACATATATAATAATAAGAAGGGGTTATTTTAGGAAGGCAGACATGTTAAGAGAGAGGCTGAATAAGTCTATAGTGATTGCATAGAAGATGGAGATACAGGAAAACAGTAGCTGCTCAGCCCAACAGGCTAGATGCCTAGGATCAGGAGGTCCCAATTATGAAGGCCCAGTCTGAGTCCAAAGCCCTACAAAGAAGTTAGGTTATCTGAGTTCAAATCATTACTTTAACACATACTGTTGTTGAATATTAGTTAAAGATCTGTCATATGTTTTGATGCTATGGAATATTTGTTTAATGCTGCAAAGATGTGTTGTAATCATTTATGCTGTATTTGTTTAACTCTGTGAACCTGTGCTACTTTACCTGTATAAAATGCCTGATTGGTCTAATAAAGAGCTAAACATCCAATAGCTAGGCAGAAGAGAGGAATAGGTAGGGCTGGCCTGCAGAGAGAATAAGTAGGAAGAGAAGAGAGGAGTAGTGAGAAAAGGAGATGAAGAGAGAATGCCAGGGGCCAGTCACCCAGCCCCACAGCCGGCTATAGAGTACGGTAAGCAAAGATGGAATAAAGGTAAAATCCCAGAGGCCAAAGGTAAATGGGATAATTGAAGTTAAAATAATCCTACTAGAAACAAGCCAAGTGAAGGCAGGGCATTCATAGGTAAGAATAATTATTTGGGAGCTGGGTGGCAGGCCTCCAAAGAGCAAAGAGTATAAAACAAACAAAAAACCCAACTACATTTGAATTTCCTCATTTATGGGAAAAGGTATAATTACAAGATTCACCTCATGGCTTTAGTTTTGGGTTACAAAGAGATTATCCTGCCTTACGTACTTTATTTGAGTTGGAGATTCATCCTGCTAACTGAAGCATTCCCAGAAACGATAACAGAGAGGCACAGGCTGTTGCATTGTCCTTCCAGATTATTTCCGGAGGGTGCAGAACTGTCCTTCCTTAACTGTTTCTGAAGCAAGCCGCTGTTTTAGAGAACCTTCCATCATCCTCAGTATGGCCCACTAGATGAAGTTCTTTCTTGACATTGCATTTCTTAGCGATTAGAGGCCTCATCCGTGGAGCTTTCCTTCTTTCTGCTTTGTACATATTTACAGCCATGGCACTTTATCTTGCCGTTCGGGGCACATCCTTCCTCTCTAGAATGTAAGGGGGGATAGTTGAAGCTGATAATCAAGGTCTTAACCTCTAACCTCGGGGAAACACAACTTCCTACTGGTGTTAACTCTGACCCAGGAATGCCCTCATTTCTGTGTTAAGACCTCTGCATTTACCGAAAGCTTTCATCTCTTCCAAGATGAGATAAGGGAGATTCACCATGATTGTTTTGAATTAGTTCTGGGGTTACTTGTAACACACAGTATATATTGTCAAAAGTAAAATGGCCTATGAGGCACTTCAGGGACTGATCAGACATGGATTTAAACTGAATTAAAACTTTATTTTTCTAGCAATGCATTTTGCAACACTGCCCGTAGCAACCCCATTCCTGCTGTACAGAAAATTATTTCCTTGCTGCCTGCTGGACAAGAACGTCTTCATCTTTCCACATTCTTGCCAGATGCAATGGATTTGGAATTCCAAAATTAGATTGGGAGTTTGTTTGTTTACTTCTCCTCCTTTGTTTCATCATTCAGTTTCCTGGGCCTGAAAAGTTTGTGGTAAGTTTTTGTTTCTTCCCGTAAAGTACATGGTAAGTAACATTTTATTTTGGCACAAGAATCCTCCAGGGAGATATTCCTCAACAGGATGAGGTGAATCTTTTTTTTCAATGTAAGGATACCAATTTTAAAACAATGAACTAGCTAATTAATACAAAGCATTTCTCCTCAGCAAATTCATTTCATTTTCCACCCAGGACTGAGCCATTGCTGCATTAGGGGAAAAGTAGAATAGTTTCCATATTTGATTTGTCCTTTAACCAGACTTCTTAGGTTTCTCCTTGCTTTTACATGAAGGCTTGAAATTAAATCTCTAGTCGTTTTATTAAAATAAAAATGTAATTGAGATAGGGTGATTCATTCTCTTTAGAATCCTGTAGACATCCTTAGGTGTGTTCAATTTTCCTTAAAATATCTTTCTTTCTTAAAGCCAATGCTTAAATCTAAATGAAAACCATTTTTTAATAAATCCCAACACACAGTGAGATTCATATACTCACATATATAACTGCACCCAAACCTCTCTTTTCAGATATTTTACAAATAGGTACTCTTGGTTTAGGAATTTCTACTTGGTGGAGCATGCTTACGGAGTTAATTAAAGGTAATTTCTGACTTCTAGCTATAATGACAATCTTGGAACTGTAATCATACTTTTTTTTTTCTGAGACAGGGCTTCTCTGTAGCTTTGGAGCCTGTCCTGGAACTAGCTCTTGTAGACCAGGCTGGTCTTGAACTGACAGAGATGTGCCTACCTCTGCTTCCCGAGCGCTGGGATTAAAGGTGTGCGCCACAACCGCTAGTCTAAAGTTATTATGTTTTATCCTACTTTTTAAACATCAAGTACACTTCAGACATAGTCACAATATAATTTATAAAAGTATAACAAACAAACAAATTATCAAGTATTATGAAAACCTAGAAATATTCTTTTAAAGGATAAAACTTTTCTGAGATAACCTACTAGTGATAATATGATATGGTATTATTCATTATTATCAATTTAAATGTTGACGTTAAACTCATCATAAGTGAATCACTATCTAATACATAATTTTAATATTTTTGTGGAACCTCAATAAATAAAATAACCTACATCCATTTGCAGCATATAATTTTATATATACATGTGAATGAATCCAGAACAACTGTGACAATGACCATAACCACCATCCTGGAGCTTCCACAGGGCCCTTTACAGTCCCTCACTCCCACAGCAATATAGTCCCAGCCTCAGGCAACCTCAGATTGCTTTGAATATTTACAGAGTATTTCCCACTTTCTAACATTAAATGTAAATGAAATCAGGGGGCATATCCTTTTTCTGTGGGGCTACATTCAGTCAACTGCTTTAAGATCCAAACACGCTGTCATCTGGTCATTGACTATAATTTTGTTTCATAACAAAGCTATATACGTGTGTGTGTGTGTGTGTGTGTGTGTGAGTGTGTGTGTGTGTGTGTGTGTGTGCACATGCTCATGTGTACCTGTGCTCATGTTGTGATCACGTGCTCTAACGAAGGTAACTTAAGGAAGAGTTTATTTCAGCACATGGTCTCAGGTCACAGTCTATATGGTGAGGAAGCTTAAGGCAGTGTGAGCTTTAAGCAACTGGTCACGTCGCATCCAAGCTTATGCTGACTGTGCTCAGAATACTTTCTTCTTTTTACCCAACTTTGGAGCCCAGCCTAGGGAATGGAATCAGCCACAGTAAGTAGATCTTCCCATCATAACCTAGTAGAGAAAAGCCTTCACAGGCAGCCCCAGAAGCTTCTCTTGTACATGATTCTAGATCCTGCCAAGTTGACAAGCAGTATTAACCATTGTGTCATAGAAGTTTCTTTCTGTGCATAAAGGTCTCAGTGATTACCATTTGTTTACTACTTGCTAATGGACACTTATCTACCCTTTGGGAACATTTCTGATTATTGTTTTATAGATGATATGCTTTTATGTGTTACAAGGAGAACGGGGGGCCCTTTGTTCTGTCCTGGACGCTCAGCTAGCTTACACCCAAAATAATCACACAGAAACTGTATTCATTTAAACACTGCCTGGCCCATTAGCTCTAACTTGTTACTGGCTAATTCTTCCATCTTAATTTAACCCATTTCTATTAATTTGTGCAATTCCACATGACTGTGGCTTACTGGCAAGATTCTAACCAGTGTTCGCCTCAGGCAGGAGATCCATGACAGCATAGAGAATCCTATTTTGCCCACTTCCTTTTCACTACGTGCGACACTGTAATGTCCTGTCTCTTTTTGGTTTTGATTTTTATTTCCTGAATGACGAATGATGTTGAGCAACATTTCATGTGCTTATCTCTCATTCCTTCTGTGCTTTGCTGAGAGGACTGTTTGTCTATTCCTTTTGAGGAAGCTAACTTTTTATTGCTGAGTTCTGTATACAAGTATTTTATGAGATATGTGGTTTACCAATATAGTCTACCAGTTCTTGGTTTGAGGTTTTATTTTCTACATCAGCCTTCAAAAATAAAATCTATGTGTTTCACATATTGATGAAATGCAGCTTAATTTTTCATTTTATAGGTTGAGCTTTTCCTTATACATCTAATAAAACTGCCTAAAATCAGAAAGATTTCCCTTTTATTTGGGTCTAGATCTTTTGTAATTTTAGGCCTTACATTTAGTTCTTTGCTACACTGGAGTTAATTTTTGAGTATCAGTTTTTAGAAGTGAGAGATAAATTGATGATGACTTACTGGTATTTGGATAACAGATTTTTCTTGAATAACTGGATGAAAAAAAGATAATTTCCTATAAATTTGCCTTTGGGACACATCCCTGCCAAAATATTAGTTGTCAATGCACATTTGGATGTCTTTCTTAGATTTGAATCAAGTAGCCTGCTCTGTGTATTTTGAAGTTAGTGACATTGTGTTTGTATTGTATTGTGGATTTTAGGTAAAAAGAGACATTTTTGCTACTTCTAATTTAATTCCATTATAATTCTAGAGAGTATTTGAATATCTGGGGTTCATTTATATTTGTTGACATTTCTCTTAGAATCATGTTGCTGTCAGTTCTGTATGTGAGATTTTATAAAATACTGAAATTAGTACCTGCCACCATCTGCCACCCCCAAATGAAGAAAAAGCTTTTAGACTTTTTCCCATTGCTTTCATGAATTTGTAAAAAAAAAAAATAGATTCACAGACCATATATATTTATACTTTGGATATATTGAAAACATATTGCTGTCATGTGATATATTTTTAAAAAGCTTATTAAAATTATAGTATAAGATGTCTAATTTCTTGTTTCCTTTGAAATGTGACTGCCTGCTTTCTCTTTTGGAGCCTGCTGCCACTTGAGTGATCTCAGCATTTTGTGGTAGCTTCCACTGCTTCATGATCTTTTCAGAAATATAACTAATACGTGTATTACCCAGTTGATAATCTTTTCTGCTCTTTAGCAAACAGCTTTATGTGGAAATTTAACTAAATTTTCAGAACAGATGATTTAATGCAGGGCTCCACAACGCTAGACAAATAGTCTAGTAATTCAAGACCCTTTTGCATTTAAAAAGAAAATAAATCTCTAGACTAACAATCTTGCTACTTTACTCAGGTTAGCCTTGAACTTGCAATTTTACTCTTTCCTAAGTAGTGGGGATTGCAGGCCTGTGCCTACAGACCTATGGAAAATACAAACAGACTTTCTTTTATTTTCAAAGAATTGTTTTCATTTCTTCTTCATACATCTATTGCTTTGCTGTATTCAAACTTTCCCAAGTTCAGCATAATTTCATTTCTTTAAGGTAGATGGCATTAAAAAATACCTTTTTAGATGTTCAATGGTTTTCTTGTTTCAGAGTGAGATTATTTAAAGTGTTTTGATAGTTCCTTGTCTGAATTAGTTACAAAATAAGTAGTCTAACATCTTAAGAAATTCACAAATCAAGAGCAATACTGACACATGGGAGATCTTTTAAAAATTTATACACATGGAGATTTGAAAAATGAAAAATAAAGACCCACCATGCCCAGGTCTTCTACCTTTTAAATACCCTCTCCATGGTATTTATTTAAAATAAAACTTTTATATAAACCTAGGATAAGCCCATTATGTGAGTATCAGATGTAAAACTCACCTTTTCCTAGCTCATAGCCATGAATCTTTTCTTCATTTCTAGTAAAACCACTATTAACCAGGTATGCATGCTGTCTGTATATGAGAATACATATTACCCATAAAAACAGAGATGGAATTTTTAGTTTAATACTATGTTCACCTTCAGAGTGAGGATGAATCAATGCTTTTGATTTCACCTCTAAAATCCAGAGACTTGCTGGAGGCAGTGCTACCTAACCGAGAGAAACACATTTCCAAAAAGACTAGTGAAGATCTTTTCCCATTCTGTAGGCTGTCGTTTTGTCTTGGTGACCATGTCCTTTGCCTTACAGAAGCTTTTCAGTTTCAGGAGGTCCCATTTATTAATTGTTTCTCTCAATGTCTGTGCTGCTGGGGATATTTAGGAAGTGGTCTCCTGTGCCAATGCATTCAAGTGTACTTCTTACTTTCTCTTCTACAAGGTTCAGTGTGGCTGGCTTTATGTTGAGGTCTTTGATCCATTGGGACCTGAGTTTTGTGCATGGTAATAGATATGGGTTTACTATTTTCATTCTCATACATGTTGATATCCAGTTATTCCAACACTATTTGTTAAATATACTTTTTTCCATTTGATATTTTCTGCTTCTTTGTCAAAAATCAGGTGTTCAAAGGAGTGTGGATTAATATCCAGGTCTTCTATTTGGTTTCATTGGTCCTCCTGTCTGTTCTTATGCCAATACCAGACTGTTTTCAGTACTGTAGCTCTGTAGTAGAGAGATTTCTCAGAAAATTAAGAAGCAACCTTCCTCAAGATCCAGTAATACCACTTTTGGGTATATATCAATCTTGCCACAAGGACATGTGCTCAACTATGTTCATAGCAGCATTGTTTGTCATAGCCAGAACTGGAAACCACCTAAATACCCCTTGACCGAAAAATGGATAAGGAAAAAGTGTGGTACATTTACACACTGAAGTACTACATAGTAGAAAAAAATAATTAAATATTTAATTTTGCAGGAAAATGGATGGAGCTACAAAAACATTATTTTGAGTGAGGTAACACAGACACAGAACGGCAATTATCACATGTACTCACTCATAAGTGGTTTTTAAACATAAAACAAAGAAAACCAGCCTAAAAATAACAATCTCAGAGAACTTAGACAACAATGAGGACAGTAAGAGAGACATACATAGATCTAATCTACATGGGAAGTAGAAAAAGACAAGATCTCCTAAGTAAATTGGGAGCATGGGGACCATGGGAGAGGATTGAAGGGGGGAGGGGAGAGGCAGGGAAGGGAGCAGAGAAAAATATAGAGCTTGATAAAAATCAAAAAGAAAAAAGACTCATAGACTACATGTGTTTCTACTTTTCTAATGTTTTCATTTCATTCACCAAACAAATTTTCCTATGGAATTTGTAGTCTGCTGTCACCAAAATATTTTAACATATGGCAATGTTTTAGCGTTCTTGATCTCAAAGTTAATAAATAGAAATAATCAGTTTGTTTAGCTGCCTCTTCTTAACATTATGAACAGAAAGAACTTCTGGGGATGCACACACACATGTATGTATGCATGTATATATCTGTGCATCTACACACATTTTGGTCTTATAAAACTGAAATGACCAGACAACGTTTAGTCATGTTTCCGTAACTTTTAAGACTTGTGCAAATGACAAGTTTTCATTAGTAGGAAAAAATTCAGCAACTTAAGTTAATATTAATGTTTAAGTTTCTAAATTTTTATAAACAGACTAGACAAATGGACCCATATTTCAACTAAAGTACTTAATTCCAGATAAGCTTATTCAATTCATAAAATTTATAACATTTTCTTTCTGAAAATATATTCAGTCCTTAGCACAACTGATTTATCTCACTCCTGTTCATTTTTCAATTAGGTGTCATAAAATCCTAGGTTGACTTCAAAGTCTGGAGTCCTGGCTGACCTCTGCCCCCTGAGTGCAGTGGTGTCAGGCATCTACCTTTGGAATGCATGCCACACCTACACTGGCTCATTATCTAGTCTTCCTCATTGCCCGTAAAAAATACTTTCTAGGGATCTACTCTCTAGACAGGAGCTTGTTTTACTTCAGCAGACTATACTTTACACACAAATCGATCATTTCGAAGCATAGTCTGTGAATCTTTTGTTGACCTCCCTCCATTGGGCTTCCTCTGGTGCAGATCATAGATATCATCAGTTCAGTGCTGTGAAGGAGCTTGCATGATAGATAAATTTTTATTCATTACTGACCTTATATCTATTTCATCTCTTATTCTATTACAATCATACAGACTTACTTATTATTAAAAAAGATTTCAAACATAGTCTTGCTGAAGAAGTTTACAAGGACCTTTTGCCCTATATCAGGTGAGTTTGCTCAGAGACACACATGCTTGTAGCTTGTTCTTCATGTTCTGCAAGCTATTCTGGGCTCTAGGAGAGTGGTTTCTCAGAACAGTTTCACTGGGACCACTCCCTTATCCTCCTTCCTGTGCTCTCTCTGTGCAGCTTCTATCACCACATGGCCAAGACTTATATTGTTTCCTCATTTTTGCTTATTTCTTTATGGTTTTTTTTTTTTTTTGCTTCCCCACATCTCAAACTGTATCTAGCTCATAAGGGGCATGTAAAATGGTTGCTTGGGTGTTGGGTAAGCTGAATATCCATACAATTCCCCTGTTCTCCCTTTGGAAGAATGAGGGTGCTTACTTGTAAAGATGTGTTGAAATCTCTTTAATCAGAACTATCTCCATATTCTTTGAAAAGTCATCTCCATGGGAATAAAACTTCTAAAGCCAGAAAGTGAACGAAGATCAAGAGAACACAATGCAAAATGAATTAGAAAAAAATCTGCTATCAGGAATATAGAATAAAACTGTGTTGTGGAAGCAAGGAATAAACACAAGGGGATTAGGCATGAAAAAACTTCCTATTTGTAACTTGTATGTGGCTTGAATTGCTTTGACAGTATATCATCATTCGTCTTCCCAGTCAAAGTTGTGCTTAAATCATATTGCATAGCTTTCCTGGGACCCATTCTCCCTTGAAAGTTGAACACTAAATGTGAATTACAGGTTTGGTGCCTAAAAAAAGGATTTCTTACCTGAGGAATACCTGAAGAGCAAAGGTTTATAGTACACCTGGGCTGCCATAGTAGAACATCTCAGATTTGGTAGTTTGAACAACAGAAATTTATTTTCTCAGTTTTGGAGGCTAAAACTTCAAGTTCAAGATGTTGAGGGTTGATTAGGGGTAAATCTTTCTCTTGGACCAGACTGTCACCTTTTTAATGTCTCAGTAGGAGAGGAGACATAAAACAGGGAATAGGGTAAATGGTGTTCCTCTGTAGTAGGAAGCCACTTGTTTGTTCCCATCTGCCCTGACTCAAAATAACCACAGAGAAACTCTATTATTTAAATCACTACTTGACCAGTCACTTAAGCATATTTCTAGCTAACTCTCATATCCTAAACTAACCCATCTCCATTAATCTGTGTATTGTCACATGGCTGTAGTTTATTCGGTAAATTTCTGTCTGACTTCTGTCTCCAGCGGGGCTACATGAATCTTCTTAACTCCACCTTATTTCTCTCAGCATTCAGTTTAGTTTTCCCCACTTAGCTCTATTCTGTCCTATCACAGGCCAAAGCAGTTTTTTTTATTCATTAACCAATAAAAGCAACATATGTGCAGAAGGACTTCCCACATCATTCCTCCCTCTGTTTATAAGGCTATATATAAGTCCTGGTAAGGAGAATAAGAAATTACCCTTATTACTTCCTTTGTCTTGTACTATTTTTTGAAGGGAGACTTACCACCTAATACTATCTTAATACTGGTTATCAGAGCTTCAGAACATGAATTTTGGGAGAACACATTCAGTGCAACCTACAATGCTCCATAAAAGGCAGTCTAACAGCTGGAGTTGGCGATGAGGGAGGGCCTGTGTGGGTGAGGAATCCCCATAGCAGATGGGTGCCTTGGAGCTTGGAGCCTTACGAGAAGCTTGATAAATCTTCTAGCACCTGGGCTTGTTTCCCCAAACATTCTAACCCAACAGCTGCTGTCTGTCATCCTCCTGCCTCCTCTCTGCTGGCAGAGCTCCATGACAAGCACACGCTCTTCCCTTGACAGTGTTCTTCAGGCACGTAAACTTGCAACACTTCTCCAGGTATAGTCCTGGAGGCTTCCAGGAAAAGCTTGGGAAATGTGTTCGACCTGTCAGTCTTAGAGACTAAATTAAAACATACACTAAGTTAAAACCTCTGCTGGAGCTCATATCCCAGGTTAATCCACCCAGAACAAAATTCAAAAGATACTGTAGAGTTTTAAACAACTTACCATGTTGTTATATTGTAGTATTAATTATATTAATTGCAACAATCTTTTTTCCTTTCCTCTACTTCTTTTATCTCTCACTTCTTCCTCTTTCTCTTTGCTTCCTCATCCCCTCCTCATAACTGAAGTTCAAAATCAGACATTTAAAATAGTACATGCGTTTACTAAAACAATAAATTAGTATTCTGTTGCTGTGTCTGCAGTAGCTGTCAATGTAGGAAAGTGCATGCATGGTAGCAGCTTATAGTGATGCTGAACAGCTGGTGGGAGGAAGGTAAAGCCCGCAGTGATGGATAGATTACAGGTCATAGGATCTCTGAAGGCAAGGATGGAAAGGGTGAGGCAGCTTTCTGCTTACAAGATGCGCTGTCTCCGGTATTTAGGAGGCTAAAATTAACTCAAGAACAAATATATGACACAGTCCAGTTTCTCTATCTCCCCGTTTTTTTTTCTGTGTGTTTAGAAGTTTAAGGCAGGGAAACTCCTTACCAGAGGAAGCAGTCTTCTACTTGCTACTCTACAAGTCTTTGATTTGTTGTGCCTAAGCCTAGAATGGAGTGATCAGGTGCTTGAATGGGTCATTTGCAACATTCCCCATAGGAGCAGGAGAACTAAGAAAGTAATACTTTTTGTAAAATTGAGTTTGGGAAAGCAATCTCATCAGTTCATGCATCACCAAGAGCCGTCTGAAAATCAGACTTCTAGATAGCACGTGTGATTCTAAAACAGATCATCTGTTTGACAGGCCCTCGCATTTTATACAATTGCAAAACCGCCTTACCGCACAAAGGCTTTTGATGTATGGGTTTATCCAGGAGGTTACGCATAATTCAGAAAATAGGACAAGCCACAAACAGAGGCAGCATCTTCTGCTCCTGTTTTTTTTTTCTTCTCAGAAAGAAAGAGAATTTGATGTGATCTGGTGATGTGAGGAAGCTTTGCTTCACTCTCTCACCCAGCATTTGTGGCCTCAGCCCCACTTATTAAATGTAGCCCCCACAGCCTGTCTGAAGGCTGTCAGCTCAGCATTTATGCATGAAGATTCATTGCAAGGAACCACAGATCATGCATAACTGGTTAATCCTACATGCCAGGCAAGCTATAATTACACAGCTGGGGTCAAGAGAGAAATATTTATAGATCTTCTCTGCCCCAGGTGTCTGAGGTCCCCAACTCATTGATGCTTCACTGACTCCCAGCAGGACCTCCAATTGCCTGGTTTGACTGTGCTGATTTGGACTCTATCCAATGTGCCCTGTGTGTTTCTCTATGAGGAATATTGCTAAGGAAGTATTCTCATTACTGTCTGTGTCACAGACTGAATTCCCAAGATCCTTTCAAGCCTCTGGACTCCATGAAAAGGTAAGTGCTTAAAAGTGTGTTTCACAGGTAAGCAACATATAGAAATCCAAATCTTACACTTCATTCCAGATCAACTAAAGAAAATTTTAACAAATTGAAACATCAATGCTGACAAAACCAAACAAAGGACAAAAACCTTTGGAAGTTAGGTCAGTCTACCAAACTTCCATGTATTTTATTTTTTATGAGACAATTTGTCACTACTTCAACAATTGACATTTCTGAACACCCCTATTCAGATTGCTGTTGATAGTGTGACTATTCACCATCTCCTGAATGAATTCTGTATGTTGTTATTTCCTCATACTTCTGCCTGCATGTTTTGCACTGTTACTAAAAGATTACCACAAATGCTACCAGCTTCTGCAAGTCTTTCTACCATTACACTTTGATACTTGGGGTCAAGGGTAACAATTATTTGTTGTGTGTATGTGTGAGGAGATGCTATCTTGTCCTTTTTCAACAACAAACTATAACCGCACAGCCCAATGTTGAAAAGAATCTCACCACATACAGACCACTAGCTTACCCAGTCATTACGTCATCTGTCACATAACTCACAACCATAATCAATTCTTATACTCTCTGTGGGTAAATTGAATGTTGATTATTTTGCTATGTTAGGATCAGAGACTTCAGTTTTGAAGAATTTTTAAAAAACTGAGCCAATATATAAAAAGTCTTCTGTAAATATAAAGAAGCACAATGTGGAACTTCATATTTTGTGAGTTACTTATGCCGTTTTAGTGTTTCATTGAAATAGAAGTATTTCCTCATTTTCAGTTACCACATAATTTGGCATAGTCAGATTCCCAAGAGCAAAATTGATATCTATGTGATTATGAGTGAGCTATCATTCAACCTCTTGCCAGAACATGGCAGAATATGAGCATAAACAGGGGTCCATCATGTTTATAGTATGAAATCCACTTGAATGGGTAGAGCATCATGTGTGGATGATGGGGAACTGTGATATTTAATTTCATGTGCCAACATGAAGGGTATTTTTCAAAGAGATTAGCAGTCAAATCTTACTGAGCAGATGGTCTTCAATGGTGTAAAGGGTCAAATCCAATCCGATGCATGCCTGAAGAATATAAAAAGACTATTCAAGAAGGCAGTGAACTCCACAGGAGCAGGACTGAGCCACAGACCTAGACCAAAGCAGGCCTGAGGCAGCAAACTCACAAGAGCAGGACTTAACCAACAACCTGGGCCAGAGTGGGCCTGGGGCAGTGAACCCCACAGAAGCAGGGGTGGATCCAGACCAAGGACATGTGGAGAGCCAGGATTGAGTCGGTGACCTGGGCCAGAGCAGACCTGAGACAGAGAACTCCACAGGAACAGGTACTGGGGAGCAACTGCTGAGGGAGTGGGCCAGAGCCAGAGGCTGCTGCGGGTCAGGGCATAAATCTTGAACCTTTGAGGAGTAGACCTGAGCCAGGACCCCTGTGGGTCTGGGCATGAGTATGGGACCTCTGAGGAACTATGCCTGAGCCAGGATATCTGCAGGTCTGAGCATCGGTCTGGGACCACCTAGGGTGTAGGCAGAAGCCAGAAACCTCTGTGAGTATGGGTGTGAATCTGGGACCTCTGAGAAAATAGGCCTGAGCTGGCTCCTTTGCAGGTCCAGGTGCACTCAAGTATGGGACCTCTAATGAAGATCAGAGCTAGAGAGTTTTGCAGGACCAACACCAAGTGAGGGACCTTTACAGGAGCAGATCCAGACCAGGGATATTTACAGAAACAGGTCTGAGCTGGCAACCTAGATCAGAGAAGGCCTAAGACAGCAAATTCCATGAGAGTGGAGCAACCCCCCCCCCCAGGAGTGCTGAGCATCCTCCAGGAACACAGAGTGAACAATGGGATAAGTAGAAACATGGCACTGATTGTACCATGAGGAAGAACCATTTGAGCCTTGGGTCTTCTGTAACCTAGAAGATTAATCACTAGTGAACAGACAGCCCCAAACACCACAATTAGAGGAAAAGATGAGTAGACAGGGTAAGAACACACACAACACCACAAGAACAACACGACACCAGTAAAACCTAGAGATCCTACAATAGCAAGACTTGAAGAACCAAATATAGAAAAAGCAGAAGAAAATGACTTAAAAATAACTTCAGGAAAATGTTTGAGACACTTAAAGAGGAAATGAGAAATTCCTCCAAATAAATGGAGGAAAAGACAAACAATAAATTGGAAGACATCATCAAATCCCTTAAAGAAAACCAAAAAAAGCAATCAAACAAGTGAAAGAAACTATTCAAGACTTGAAAACTGAAACAGAGACAATAAAGAAAACACAAGTCGAGCGAATTATAGAAACAGAAACCATGACAAAATGATCAGGAATCACAAATACAAACATAAACAGCAGAATACAAGAGATGGAAGAGAGAAACTCAAGTGCTGAAAAAATAATAGAAGAAATAGACTCAACAGTCAAAGAAAACATTAAATCTAACAAAAGCTAAATATAAAATATTCAGAAAATATGGGACACCATAAAGACTTTACTATTAAAGAGAATTACAGACCAATATCACTCATGAACATTGACGAAAAATACTCAATAAAATACTGGCAAATCGAATCCAAGAACACATCAGAACTAAAAGTCACCATGATCAAGTTGGCTTTGTTCCAGAGATTCAGGGATGGTTCAACATACAAAAATATGTCAATGTAATCCTCCTTATAAACAAACTGAAAAATAAAAACCACATGATCATCTCATTAGATTCTGAAAAAACTTTTGACAAAATGCAAAATCCATCCCTTCATTATAAATGTTTTAGAGAGAGCAGGGATACAAGGCACATACCTAAACATAATAAAGGCAATATACAGCAAGCCAACAGCCAGCATCAAATTAAATGGAGAAAAACTCACAGTGATCCCACTGAAATCAAGAACAAGACAAGGTTGTCCACTCTCTACATACCTATTCAATATAGTTCTTGAGGTTCTAGCTAGAGCAATAAGACAACAAAAGGAGATCAAGGGGCTAAAAATCAGAAAAGAAGTCAAACAGTCACTATTTATTAATGATATGATAGTTTACATATGCGACCCCAAAAATTCTACAAAGGCACTTCTATAACTCATAGACACTTTCAGTAATGTAGCAGGATACAAGATTAACTAAAAAAAATTAGTAGCCCTCCTGTACACAGATGAGAAAAAAACGAGAAAGAAATCAGAGAAATATCATCCTTCACCATAGCCACAAATAGTATAAAATATCTCAGAGTAACTCTAACCAAACAAGTGGAAGCCCTGTATGACAAGAACTTTAAATCTTTGAAGAAGACACCAGAAAGTAGAAAGATCTCCCATGCTCTTGGGTAGGTAGAATTAACATAGTAAAAATGGCAATCTTACTAAAAGCAATCTACAGATTCAATGCAATGCCCATCAAAATCCCAGCAATATTCTTCACAGACCTTGAAAGAATAGTACTCAACTTCATATGGAAAAGCAAAAAAGCCAGGATAGCCAAAACAACCCTGTACAATAAAGGACTTTCTGAAGGCATCACAATCTCTGACATCAAACTTTACTACAGAGCCACAGCACTGAAAATGACCTGGTTTTGGCATAAATCAGGCAGGAGGAACAATGGATATTAATCCACACACTTTCAAACACCTGATTTTTGAAAAAGAAACAAAGCTATTAAATGGAAAAAAGAAAGCATATTTAACAAATGATGCTGACATAATTGGATATCCATATGTAGAAGAATGAAAATCCATATCTATCACCATGCACAAAACTCAAGTCCAAATGGATCAAAGACCTCAACATAAAGCCAGCCACACTAAACTTCATAGAAGAGAAAGTGGGAAGTACACTTGAACACATTGGCACAGGAGACCCCTTCATAAATATAACCCTAGTAGCACAGACACTGAGATAAACAATGAGTAAGTGGGACCTCTTGAAACTGAAAAGCTTCTGTAAAGCAAAACCATAGTCAACAAACAAAAGGGCAGCCTATGGAATGGGAAAAGATCTTCAGCAACCCCACAAAAGACAGAGGCATGATCTCCAAATTATAAAAAGAACTCAAGAAATTGGTCATCAAAAGAACTAATAAAAAATGGGGTACAGACCTTAATGGCTGAAAGACACTCAAGGAAATTTTCAACATCCTTAGTCATCAGAGATATGCAAATCAAAACACCTCTGAGATTCCATTTTACACCTGCAAGAATGGCCAAGATCAAAAACACTGATGACAACTTAAGCTGGAGAGGATGTGGGATAGAGGGAATACTTCTGCATTGCTGGTGGGAGTGCAAGCTGATATAACCCTTTTGAATAGCAGTCTGGCAATATTTCTGAAAATTAGGAAACAACCTTCCTCAAGACTCAGCAATACCACTTTGGGGTATATATCTAAAGTGTGCTCAAACGTGCAACAAGGACATGTGCTCAACTTTGTTCATAGCAGCATTGTTTGTCATAGCCAATGTGAACAATCTAAATGCCCCTCGACTGAAAAATGGATAAAGAAAACATAGTACAATTACACAATGGAGTACTACACAGCAGAAAAAAATAACGACATCTTGAAATTGCAGGCAAATGAATGGAGCTAGAAAATCATTTTGAGTGAGGTAACCCAGACCCATAAAGACCATTATTGTATGCACTCAGTCATAAGTGGTTTTTAAACATAAATCAAAGAAAAACAGCCTACAAATCACAATCCTAGTTAAGCTAGACAACAATGAGGATGCTAAGAGAGACATACATAGATCTAATCTACATGGGAAGTAGAAAAAGACAAGATCTCCTGAGTAAATTAGAAGCATGGGGACCTTGAAAGAGGGTTGAAGAGTAGGGGAGAGGCAGGGAAGGGAGCAGAGAAAAATGTAGAACTCAATGAAAATCAATATATGAATAAATATGTTAACTTCACAAAAAACTAGTTAACAGTTTCTAGCTAACTAGTAAACAAAAAGACCACTCAGTTCCAGGAAGAGGAATTTCCGTAACAGATGGGCAGGTACTGCCTTATTAGCAATCCTGGGTCTTACCCACACAGAAGACTTGGCATATGCTAACCTCTGTAATCACAAGATCAAATTCCTTACAGTGAGTATGTATGTATTTATGTTTGCATGTGTATATCCATGAACCTCTCTCTCTCTCTCTCTCTCTCTCTCTCTCTCTCTCTCATCGTCGTCGTCATCATCATCATCATCATCTATTTATCATTAAATCTATCCATCTGTCCACTTAATAATTTCTCTAAAAAAACTTTATTAACAAGGACAAGAAATAAATAAAGAGAGTAGGTTGCTGAAGCTGGCAGAATGAAACAAGGGGTCTGATACAGAGGGCTGAGGATATATTGAGAAAGTGGTATGACGTCAAAGGATTTCAGAAAGAGAAGGCATTTATCATCTAGGCAGTTGATCACCCTTAGTCAGTTCCAGCCAGTAAGAAAACCAGTGACTTCAGTTCTCACTTATAGCAATAAGCAAATGAAGCATGGTCAGAATAGTTTACCAGCATGGGAACCTAGATCAGGAAACATGTGATAGATTGATTCTTAGATCACTGAGGAAAAACAATGTGCCAAGATACTATATTTTTAATCACATGATATTTGAAATCTCATAGTTGTTATAAGAATTGCTAAATGACAAAACAAATCATGACTTTTACAGTGTAGACACAAGTTAAAAACTCATGGGCATGGTTGAATTAATAAATCTTTTCTCAATGCCTGATGATTTATCAGTGCTTCTCTGACTTGTTCTCTTTTGTCCTCATGTGTTTTTAGGTGTTGATGTGATTGTGTACATGTGTGTGTGTGTGTGTGTGTGCGTGCGTGTGTGTGTGTGTGTGTATCTAGGCCAGAGGTAGGTATCAGATGTCTTCTTTGTTCCCCTTTCCATCTTATTTTTTAAAACTTTTTCTTTGAGGATTTTACATCATGCATGCCAATACCATCCATCTCCCTGTCTCTTCATGTCTGCCCTCTGCCTTTGCAATCTCTCCCCCACCGATAAAATAAAATTGAAAAGAAAACAAAAATTGAAACCAAACAAACAAATGAACAAAAAACATGTCTGGGTCTATGGTCCAATCACAGTTAGGGTCTATATTGGCATCCATGGTTCATGTTGCCTCCAAAAGTCCTGAAGACAACCAGGCCTACCATCTAGAGCCATGTTAGTGTCTGGGGGTTGAGTCACTTCTGGAGCCATACTGATCTGATCAGCCTACACTGCCACTCACGGGCGTGGTGTCATGTCTGGGTCCGCAGCCCTGCAGTATTCTCAGTCTATGTTGATATCAGTGGCCTTTGTACCCACCAATGACAGTGAGGACAGTGTTGCACAGAGTTGGCCCCACCCTTCACTAATTACAGCACTAGGGAGAACTGATTCTGCCCCTCACCAATTGCAACCCTTGGGAGAGAGGACCTTGCACCTCTCCTGGGCAGCACAGTAGAGCTGACCCCGTTGGCAGGGGTGTGGGTAAGCTCTGAAGGTGTGAGCATGGGAGAGCAGCCCCACTATCTGATTGTTGCTGCAGTTCATGGGTGAGAATTAGGCACCCCCTCCCCCCTCACCACCTACAGCACTTAGGAAAGTTGATTCCAGATTCACAAGAGTGGAAGAGCTGTCTTTGTCCCTCACCTACTACAGAATGTGAGAGAGCCGGCTTTGCACCTAGTCTGGACACAACAGTAGAGTTGGTCCTGGTGGTGAGGGTGGCTAGCTGAGGCAGTGCTGGAGAGGGAAAACTGGTGGGCTGACCCACCAGGCTACCACTGAGGCCCACTACCAGGGCTATGAGTTAGACCGCTCCAGCATTCACTTTATCTATGACTTGCTGGAACACTTGAAGGAACAAGACCTGCAGATTTAAAACTTCAAGATTTCCATGACACGGGACAACAACAGGTTAACCAAGAGGAGCCCCAGCGAGGCTGCCAGTATCAGTGGGAAAGCAGAAGTCAGAGGCTTGGAACTAAACTGACTCACGGCAAGGAACACTTGCAAGTGAAGATGTGGACCAAAGGGTACACTGTGTGACTCACTGAGTCACACTAAAGCTTCCATGTTACTTTTAGACAATATTTTTCACTGAACCTGGAGCTTATGAATTCAACTAGGTTGGCTGGCCAGTGGGCATCAGGGATCTAGCTGTCTTCATGCTCCCCTCCTGTCAAGCACTTCAACGACAGAATCATGCTGTAAGTTTTTACATAGTTACTAAGGATTCAAACTCACATCTTTTTGCTGTGTTCAGACAACAGGCAATTTCTCAACTGAACTGAACTGAACCTATGCAACTCAACCAATGAATCAACCAACTGAAGCCCATTAAAATATTAAAACATAGCCTCTATGTTTTAGAGGATACAGCAATTAGTCGATAGCTTCTTTATTTATTCAAAATGTCCTTATGATTTCTAAAATCTCAGTCAATTAAAGCTCTTTGTAGGCATCAGTTACTTGATTCTTCACCACGACTCAAAGCCTGATATAAACAACTTGAAGGAAAGGTATATTTTGGCTCATGGTTTAAAAGAGCTTAGCCTATGATTGCTTGGCATCATATGCTTCGGAGGAGCAATATGGTGACAGTAGCATAGTGCAGGCTGTTGGACATTGCTTGCAGGTTGGAAAGCAAAGGACTGGAAATGGAAGAATGGACCAGCGGAAGTTGCAGCCCCAAGGACATGGCTATATTGAATCAGGGAACTACATCTTTCAAAGGTTACAACTTCTACTTTCAATCACTTCCTAATAATGCCATCATATTACAAATCAATTAAAATTAACATACTAATTAGGCCAGAGACTTTATTAACTTATTGTCTCTAAAAAGATTCCCATAGATATACCTAGAGATGCAGTTTGCTATGCTTCTATGTATTTCTCAGTCTAAAAAATTGACAATCTAGATTCACTATCACATATTGCTTTTAAAACGCAAGATAACTTTATTTGGTTTAGGAATTTTATGCAATTAAGCTAATGTATGACTTATTAGTAAAAGATCATTTGCTTAAAATATAACTAAATATAAAATAGTAATAAATAAGCATATTGTGTATAGTTGATGTCTTGAACACTTAGGAGAATTGATATCTTTGCATTGCTTTCCTGTCTTTGAAAATATGATCAATACAGTGTAAAAGAATATAACTCTTTCTGTGAAGACTTTTAATTTCCATCTACTCAGCTGCCTTTATTTTTATGTGGGAAATTTTCTAATAATTACCTGTCCTTCATCAAGATGTTGGAAGCATTATAAAAAATGGTCTAGTTCTCCTTCAAGAGTCTGTTCATAAACATAGAGTGTTTCCAGATACCTGCACTTTCAGAAAGCACATTGGGAATTTTCTGATGGAAGCAGAAGAGATACCATGGTTTCTAAATATGAGAACAGACTAAGTTCTTATTATACTAATGACATTCTACAGACAGGAGTGGAACTGTAGCCCAATATTATCAGTGTATAGCACTGAAAAACAAAACAAAATAAATTAAAAACATGAAATGCCTCAGATAGACCTGTAGGGCTTTGCCATATACTCAGTACAGATACAGGAAGGGACTATAAAAAGTGAAAGGATTGTTCATAACCACTAAATTACTTATTCCCTCTCCCTTCCAAGATATTTCCCTTCATTTCTTATTCCAAAGTTGTTCTAGGTTTTCAGCAATGGAAGAAATTTAAATTCATCACAGAAGAATTATACCGGGATTTTCCAATTATCATTTGCATTATTCACTTTGGATGCCAATATACAAGTAGTTAAGGTTGATACCTAAATGTAACTAATTAGAATTATAAACTAAGTAAGTGGCAGGTAGGATTTTCAATTTCAAAATAAGTGACAGGGCATGTATTTCATTTCTCACCTTGGCTGATACTGTTCAAAGAATTTTCATATATTATTGTGTAATTTTGCCACTCATTAAACTAATGAGTGGGAGGAAAGTATTTCAGCATTGAAGCTAAAATGTTTTCTTACAGGAAATGAGGACTGAGATTCTAGAGGCACTGTGATCCTCTGGAGAACACAGCACAGGCCAGAGAATGAATAATAGAATGAGGAAGACGTCCAAGAACACAGTACAGGCAGGCAATCCAGAAACCCAGCTAAAAGAACCATAAGCAAGGACAAGAAAGCTGTAGACTGAGAAAACGCGAGAACTTGTTTTAAATACCTATAGAAAAGTAACTGAGTGAGAGTTAGGGAAGGATTGTGAATACTTAAAAGTAAAACAATAAGTTTCTGGGGCTTAAGACAGTGGATTCTAATAGGAGAGCCTCAATATCAGCTTGAAGAAATAATATATATTAGTTAACTCGAATTACTCTAACAGGGGGTCACAAGCTAGGTTCCCTAAGCAGCAGAAGTTTATTTTCAAAGAGTTCTGGAAGGTAGGTGTCCATGGAAAAGGTCTCCTTATGATTTCTTTTATCTGTGGCTTCTGTTTTTTACTTGTGGAAGCCTATTTTCATGTTGCTTTACAGAATTCCTCTAAACCCCCAGTACATGCCATTACATGAAATTTCTTATAAGGATTAGGGTCCACAATAATAATAGGGTCCTCATTTTAATCTAATTATTTCTTTAAAATTCCATTTGCAGGAGCTGAAGAGTTGACTCTGAGTAAGAATGCTTGCTGAGTGAGTGCAAGCGTCTGAGTTCAAAACTGCCGCAGCACCCATAAGCAAACCCGAATGTAGTCATAAGCACCTGTGACTTCAAGTTATCTGTAAGGCCTACATATATGAGGATCATTGGAGCTTGTTGGCCACTAGCTTAATCCAGCTTCAGTGAAAAACATAATACCTAATGTTCTTTTCTGGCCTCCATGTGCCCACAGACACATGCACCTTGCATACACACATGTGCTTATGAAACATACACACACACACACACACACACACACACACACACACACACACACCTCAAATTGTAACAAAAATTTTTATTTTGAAGTAGAATTATATTTTAAGATACTGGGGTTAAGATTTCAGCATACAGATTTGTTAGAACCATAAAACAGCCCCATTGCTCTGTCACAAAGCTGACTCTTCTACTATCATCAAAAATGTAGAAACTACGTAAACACAGTGAGAAACATGTGTCTGTAGTGATCACTGACACTTTAAGTCATGGAACACCAGAATAAATGTCAGCATTAGTCCAGTTGCAGGTTTCCTCCATCCCATCCTGTTCCCGTCATGTGGCCAGACAGAAGTATTGGCTCCATAACAGTTTGGCTTCCGCAGACAGGCGTGCAGCAGAGAGAACACACGGAGTTTAATGTGCTGCAGCCAAGCATTAGACAGCCTGGCAGTGCTGGAAGATTAATTTCTTGCCAACAAACTCTTAGAGGTGCTTTCAGAATGACTGGTCTTATGGGGCATGATAGAAATTTGTGGTCATGTATAGGCTGCTCTCCATAGACAGTAGGGGGAGGGCAAAAGGGATGCACACTATCTGTAATTCCACAAAGTAATCTGAAGACTTGCTGAACTCTTCTGAAATACTAAGTAATGTATCAAATGTTTTTACATACATTTGAACATAAATATGCTGTTTAATCAAATTAATAATCTTCTAAGGTTGAAAAGAGTTCTTATCAGCACTTAAAAATAAATGGTATTCAGATTTGTAAGCTCTTAGGTTATAGAGTTTTTCCATATACATTAATTAACAGTGACATGTGAAAACCTCACACAGTCAGCATGTGCTTTCAATGTGTTTTGACAAGTACACTGTGAAAACAACAGAGCAATTCCAGTGTTGGTTTTACACACATCTCCCAGAATTTCTCCATGATCCTTTGTAAGCCTCCTTTCCTGCATTCTCCACAACCTCTTCTAGTAGGACACACATCCAAGACAACCTCTGATCTGCGTTCTGACATTATACATTAGTGTGTGTTTTCTGGAACTTTACAAATTCAATTATATCTCATGAGTCGTTAGTGCACAAACTAGCAAACCTTGTTTTTTCTCTCTCCTCTTTATTTGATATCCAAATGAAAACCATTTATTTAATATGTTTTCTTGTCTTTATTGATTGTTCACATAGAAGCTTTAATCTACTCTGTTTGTCCCAGTCAAGATAACAGGGAACTTTTATCTATCTGTGATACTCAGTGACAGATTGGAACTTGAAGCCAAATGTCTTCTGTCCTTGGTGTTACATTGACAACTGCATTAGTCAGGGATCTTTAAAGTAACAAAAATAACAGGGCGAGCATGAACACACACACACACACACACACACACACACCACAATTTATTAAATTAGCTTGTGTTGAAATAGTAATAATAATATAGTAGTATCTTACCCTGATAGACTGGGAATACAGTAGTCCATGAAGCGATTTACCTCAACAATTCTAATCTGAAGGTTTCCCGGAGAGCAAACTGTCCTTAATTAGTAACATAAGACTAGAAACTCCGGTTCTGATTTATTAGTGAAGAAATCAACAGAAGCAGCAAGCAGGTAAATCAACTCAGCAGAAGGTGAATAGTCATCCTTCTGCCATGCCTCCCCCACCTCTTTCCTTTCCTCTCTTTTCTTCTCTCTCATTTAGGCATTTCCATGACTTTTGCTCCCTCATGTTGGTTTTCAGGCTTCTTACTGTCCTGTTTGTTATGATTTGGGCCAGCACAATCTCTTTTAATATTTGCTTAAGACCATACTTCTTATAAATTCGATGTGATTAATAAAAGTGATTATTATTTTCTAAGAAATTATGTCATTTATAGATCTTGTAATTAACTTATTAACACAAAATGTTTAACAATTTTATAATTTTATAAGATAAATTTTAACCAGTAATTCTACCACATCATCCAAAAGTGTCCCAAAGAAAACTATGCAAGAAACTAGTTAAACATTATTTGACAGACATACAGACTGCAAATTATCCAAAATAAACCAGAACTTTTATGTAAACATCAGTAATATTTCTTAAATTCAATTTTTAATCTTATTTGCTAGACTTGAGAAGTTACATTCTCAGTGTTATTACCATTGTTATTTTCTGAAGCACAAACACAGTTTGACTATTGAACAGACTATAAATGAGATGGGTATGATAACCATTATGAATCACTTTGGAAGTTACCAAGAACCTTGAAAAAATATGTATCTCTCACCCCTTCTTTTTCTGTTAGTCTCTTTGAAATACTTGGCTTGAGGAAAACAACAGGAGAAAATAGTTATGGGTCAAACCACTTGCTTAATAAGTGAGAAGGACCTGCTTGGTTCCTAGTATTGTGGGAAGGTCTTGGAAGGAGAACTAGAACACAGTTCAAATATTTGCTGCTGTTTACAATCTTAGGTAATAACCAAGCACCTTCCAACTTTGACTTTGGTAAGAGAATGAACTGAGGAAGCATAACTGATGGAACATTGCAAACTATTCTACAGAAGTGAGTCATTTTATCAGGAATCATGTTTTCTCTCATTTCATTTACAGCCATTATACAGTAAAAGCATGATTCATAAACTATTTGTCCCACATAACCCTACCCAAGATTTCATTTGTATTAGTAATTTAGTGTCAATGTGTGTCCGTGTATGCATGATTGTTCATGTGTATGTGTTCCTGTGTCTATGAGTCTCTGTGTTTGTGTGTGTATCTCTCTGTGTGTTTTTCTGTGGACATAAACATGTTTACAAGTCTGTGATACATACACACACACAGACACACATATGCATGCACATACACTATTTAAAAGACATACTGAAGAAATAAAAATAGACAGTTACTTGGGATGATGCTGGAAAATCTCTTCCATTTGTCCTTTTATTCCTACTGGCATGTATTTCTTCATATCTTTATACACCTGCATCTGACATTTATAACACACCCTCTTATAGTACTCAAGATTTTATGTATTTTTGAAAGCTGGTTAGCAGCCCCTCCTTTAAGTGGAGATCATTTTTACATTTTTGGCTAATTATAAGCTTTTTGTTTGACTTTCATAGTCTTTTAGTCAGTGAAATTCAACTTTAGGCATAGTATTTTTTTCCTCACTTGCACTGGAGACATTTTTATTGACAGTTTAAGACAGATACACACAGACAACGACAAAGAAAAGACAATTAAGGGTAGACAATGCACCACGGGGCTAATATTCTTCACCCTCATCATCTCCTTCAGCACTATCGGCCCCAACCTCTTCATAATCCTTCTCCAGGGCAGCCATGTCTTCACGGACCTCAGAGAATTCCCCCTCCTCCATACCCTCACCCACATACCAGTGCACAAAGGCACGCTTGGAATACATCAGATCAACCTTGTGATCTAGGTGAGCCCAGGCCTCAGCGATGGCTGTGGTGTTGCTCAGCATGCACACAGCAATCTGGACCTTGGCCAGGTCTCCACCAGGTACCACAGTGGGAGGCTGGTAATTAATGCCAACCTTGAAGCCAGTGGGGCACCAATCCAAAAACTGGATGGTACCCTTGGTCTTGATGGTGGCAATGGAAGCATTGACATCTTTGTGAACAACATCACCATGGTACAGCAGGCAGCAAGCCATGTATTTACCGTGGTGAGGGTCACATTTCACCATCTGGTTGGCTGGCTTAAAGCAGGCATTGGTGATCTTTGCTACTGTAAGCTGCTCATGGTAGGGTTTCTCAGCAGAGATAACAGGAGCATATGTGGCCAGAGGAAGGTGGATGTGAGGGTAGGGCACCAGGTTGGTCTGGAATTCTGTCAGGTCAACATTCAGGGCTCCACAAATCTGAGGGAAGCAGTGATGGAGGACACGATCTGGCTAATGAGGCAGTTAAGGTTAGTGTAGGTGGGGCGCCAATGTCGAGGTTTCTACGACAGATGCCATAGATGGCCTCGTTGTCCACCATGAAGGCACAATCAGAGTGCTCCAAGGTGGTGTGGGTGGTGAGGATGGAGTTGTAGGGCTCAACCACAGCGTTGGAAACCTGGGGGGCTGGGTAGATGGAGAACTCCAGCTTGGACTTCTTTCCGTAATCAGCAGAGAGCCTCTCCATCAGCAGAGAGGTGAACCCAAGGCCAGTTTTCCCGCCAAAGCTGTGGAAGCCCAAGAAGCCCTTAAGAACTGTACACTGGTCGGCCAGTTTGCGAATTCTGTCTAAGACAAGGTCAATGATCTTCTTGCCAATGGTGTAGTGGCCACGGGCATAGTTATTGGCAGCATCTTCCTTGCCTGTGATGAGTTGCTCAGGGTGGAAGAGATGGCAGTAGGTACCAATGCAAACTCATCAATAACTGTGGGTTCCAGGTCTCCAAACACTGCCTGGGACAATGCTTGCCAGCATCTGTCTCACTGAAGAAGGTGTTGAAGGAGTTGTCTCCTCCCCAAATAGTCTTGTCACTTGGCATCTGGCCGTCAGGCTGGATGCCATGTTCCAGGCAGTAGAGTTCCCAGCAGGAATTGCTGATCTGGACACCAGCCTGTCCGACGTAGATGAAGATGCACTCACGCACATTTAGTCCTGGAAGTGGTCCGCGAAAACTGAATCGGAGAGGGTGATTAGGACCTTCCACTAGCAGACTACCAAGGAGTCCGGGGGAGCAGCAGTCTAGTCATGGTATTTAGTGCTTGCTTTTGTTCCCCATCTAGGTTATTCAGGGTTTCCTCTTGAGAAGGTTGTGAATGTATCAGCCATTGGCCAACACCACTCTGAAAAATCCTGGACATTTTAAACTCATCAAGAGCACATAGAGTCTGCAAATGAATGTTTCTTTTTTATTCCTTTTCCAGGTGAATTGCAAACACTAGCCATGAAACCTCAGGGACACACTTGACATCATCTTTGCTTTTACCTCCCCATTCAGGATGAAAATGGAGTTTTCTTTTTTAGCACAGCATGCAAAGTGCTTCACAATCTGACCTTTGATTCTCTCCCCAAGTCTTTCTCCACTTCAGATTACTGCTATTTACTGGGGCACAACTGCTCTGCTTCTGAAAGTCACCCTCCGGTGACTTCCACAGTGCTCTTCAGGATATTCCAGAAGCCTTAAAATTCCCCTTGTTCCTGTGAGAGATGCTGGAGCTTTCTCTCTTCTGTCCTTTTCCTTCACTTATTGTTCCCATTTCATGGAAATTCATTACTGTCTTAGAAATTGTAGATAAATTTATCCCTTCCTCCCAATTATGTGTTCTTAAAACACCTTGCATTTTTCCCTTTGTGAGAGTTGTCATTATTATATGCAGTTATTGATTTTTATAATTACTTGTCTAAGTTTTATTTTACCTGATGTATTTTCAGTTTCAAAAAGTGAGGGATTCTCCGATTCTTATCCTATCCTAGCACTAGCAAGTATTGCTAGTTTGTGCTCACTTTCTACAAGCATTTCTTGAAAGAAGGAAGGGATGAGGGAAAGTGCAGACACATCCAAGGTATCTCTTTCTGACCTTCAAGCCCAGGCCTGCATACTGACTTCCCACTTTTGAACTCCATTTTCTCTGACTGTGAAAGACGATAGCTGCTGTACTGAATGTTCCTGTTGCTTTTATTGGCTGGTTGATGACATCTTTCAACAGTGCCACAGTCGTCCTGGGACCAGTCACCAGGTTACCTCACACTCCTTCCATGTATGACAGTCCAGTCTCCTGTGACACTGTCCCGTGAGCTCCAGGGTAGTCACTCCCTCTCTTAAGTGATTGGTTACCTGTCAATTCTCAGTGAGTTTCATGTATCCAGAGAGTATGCGGCTTCTGTTGCTGCCCGCATCTTCAGAAGTTAATACCAATATTAGTATTTAGACAGTGGACAACCCATAACTACACCAATAATTAGTGAATTAAACACAGTTTGCTGTCACCTACCACTAAGTTTGGTGCAGTCCTAAATAAGAAATTTTCAGCTAGATTAAATAGATACTTATTCATTTATGCTATTTAAGTAATACTTGTGTGCAGATTCTGGTTTACTCCTCAGGTTGTATGCTATTATTCTCTGTAGTGTTCCTATACATCATGAAGATCATTGTACAATACACATATTGTGAAGGAAGGCAAAAGATAAGTAGTAAGAAAGTGGAATTAATACTGTAGAACAGTGTTTCTTAACCTGTGGGTCACAGCCCCTTGGGGAAATTAAATGATCTTTCCACAGAGGTTGCCTAAGACTATTGGAAAACAAATATGTACATTATGATTCATAACAGAAGCACAATTGCAGCTATGAAGTAGCAATGAAATTTATAGTTGGAGGTCACCACAACATGAAGAACTGTATTAAAGGGTCGCAGAATGAAGAAGTTGAAAACTACTGTTGTAGAGATTTACATCCAGAGTAGGGGTTTTACTGAGTACAATGAGGTTATCAGAGATAGGCAAACATTGCATGACCATTTACCCAACTCATTCTAAAAAGAAATAGCATTTCCTCTCACCTTCAGTGTAAGTAAGATCTATATGCAAGTCAATGTTATAGATACAAACTGCTTGGAATGTCCACATGTGCTGTCATGGCACATACTTAGTCTGCACTGGCGTGTGTTTCCTCTTCCTTTCCACTTGAGAAAGCAATATATACCATTTGGAGGTTTTAGCTTCAAATTTACAACTTACATTTTAATCTTTCCATGTGCATATATATATATACATATATATGTAGAATGGCATGTGTGTGACACTTTTATAAGACACAATATTAAGAATTCCAGACACTACTATGTATTATATTTCTGCAAGGATATTTTACATGTGAAGAGCAGATCTTTCTAAAGCAACTTATTGCTCATAATGTATGCCAAAATAACATTTTAATACCGTACAACAATCAAACAAAATAAAAGCATTCATTTACCAATATTTTTTTAATTATTTAAAAAATATTACTAATACATATTTAATTTGGGCTATGTAGTGGTGTGTGTGTGTGTGTGCTGACAATTGAATTTAGAGACTTGTGCATACAAAGGAGTTATTCTATCACTGCTTGGCACTCCTACATGAAAATACAACCATAGGTATACATTATCTTTTTCAAAATTGCACAGAAATTTCTAGAGGTTAGTTTTCTAAAATATGATTCAGTCCTGACTTTGGTCTAATTTTACTAACCATTTTTTTATGGATAAGATTTAGCATTTACCGATACTCTTTCTGTGAGTTTACCCCTAGCTAAATAAACCTTTGTTATACTCCAAAAAAAAAATAATAAAAAACATTTAGCATTTACTATTTGAAAAATCAAGCAATTGATGATAAAATCTTAAGTCCTCAGATGTTTAATTAGACATATTCAATGCTTGCAGAAAATATAAAAATATTGTGTTTTTTTAAAATATAGATTATAGAAAACAAAGTAACATAATGAACAAATCTAGTGACACAGCACACAGCATGAAGACTACAGTTAATGATAGCGTACAAAATTATGTATTTCTATTAGGGAAAGAAATGTAGTCTGCATTTTTTACAAAGAAACAACTATGTGAGAAAGTGGGTGTAGTAATCTGACTAATTATAATATGAAACTTGTGCCTAAATCATCCTGTAGTACATGGGATATCTCAAAAATATTATACAATACTATTTCATTTTAAAATCCAATTAATTGCTTTTGAAATTTCAAAATAAAAAAGATAGAGCTAAGCATTTTGATTACCAATAGTTTGATTATCATTCATCCAACTCCATCAGATATCTTCATAATTAAAATATGAGACATGGAGGACATCAGGAGAACATGGTCCACTGAATCAACTAATCATCAACTAAGCAGGGCTCACAAATTTCAAAGCAGGAAGCATAGGACCTGCTCTTTTGCCTGCTCTTGGGACTCTTTTCCTCCTGTTGAGTTGCCTTGTTCAGCTTTTGTTTCTGTTATTGTATCTTGTTTGTCATATTTGGTTGTTGTCTTTCGGAGGCTTGTTCTTTTCTGAAGGGAAAGGGGAATGAGATGGACCTAGAGGAGGGGGCCGCCGGGAGAAGTGGAAGGAAGTGACACTGTCTGGATGTACTATACAAAAGAGAAGAATTTGTTTTCAATAAAAATGGATATAAATAAAAAATATGAGACATGGTACAAATAATTTGTTTTCCTACTCCTTCAACCCTTCCATCCTTCATCCCTCTCCTCCTTTTTTCTCTGTTTTGCTCTCTCTGTGTTTCTCTGTCTTTCTCTTTCCTCTCTTCACTTGATGAGACCTGGGAATTAAGCCGAGGGATTTATATGCTGAGCAAACAGCTTTACTCTTCAGCCCTACTCCCAGTGCCCTAATTATTTCTTAAATACCAACTTATATATTTCCCTAGGCAGTTTTCAAGACAAGGGTCTTTAAAGCAATCTTTTAAACATAAAGAATCTGTGACAATGCTGCCCACAACAAATAAATAAATTGTTTCCATTTTGAGCTAGTGTAAACTGGCTAAAACTTATCTAAGCACTACTAAGGATTTTCATTTCAGGTCTCCAAGCTTCATTCAGCTGAAAAATGAAACCCCAAAGCACACAATCTTTTTTTGCCCCCTCATTTTCTAATTCTGCAAAAATCCAAATCAAATGCTTGTCCCAGATGGCTGGTGCTCTTATTTAATGTAAGGCTGGATTTTCAGCTCTTGTACATGGGGATTAAGCCTTGAATGAGCACAGTTGACTTGAATTAGCATGGAATAGACTCACTCTTTGAAAGGAGGCATTATCTTTGCTAAGGGAACCAATATTAAGTGGGCCTAGTTATTTGATATTTTTAGTGGCATTTTAATGTGGAGTCAACCTGACTCATGGGTCTCAAATGACCCTTCAAAAGACTCTCCTAAGACTAATAATGTAAGTGTCTTGGTAGAATGAGGAGTGAGTGCTCACCTTCTCCTCACAGGAGCCTCCATTCTCATCCCTCTTTCTCTTATCTAGAGGTAGCTGAGAATCACATAGCTACAGCACCCTCAGCAAAGCCACTTACAATGGCCCACCCATACCCAACATTAAGCAGAAGACTGAGAGATCCCACTATGAACAGAGCTGTTAATAATTACTCACAATGAACAGATATATGTTGGCCACAGATATTTTATCAATTCCTTGTACAATTTAAAAATCACCAAAATCAGTTTCTTTATGACTTGTATCTCCAAACAGTCTGATGTTACTGAAATGATAGTGAACAAAATTCAATACATTCAACTACATGACCTGACACAGCAGTAAACTGCTGCATTTAGTAAGCTGTACAGTAATTATGAATGTGTAATACGGCCAGAAATGGACAGCTACTAATGAGCCTAGTGAGACCAAATAAAGTTTCTGTGCTAGAAGTAGCATAAGGTGAAACTGAAGAGAATTATTGAAGCAAGGGTGCTATAGTCTGAGTGCTTAGATGTAAAATTCATATGTTGATGTTTGATCTCTGATGAAATAATAAGGAAGACTGCATCTTCATAAATAGGACAAAAACCATTATAAAAGCACTTTAAGAGGTCCCCTTGTCCTCTCATCATGTGAAGAGGCAAACAGATACCAAGCATGAAGAACAGAATTCCACTAATAGACAGCAAATCTGCTGGCACCTTTTTGAATTCTCATCCTCACAAACTATGAGTAAATACATTTCTACTATTTAAAAAAAAAGATACCTGTTTCAAGATACTTTATTATTACTATAGGAACTGACAGGGACATTTCTTTACTCCAGTAAGTGGATTTTTATTTTCAAAATGTTTGTAATTATTTATTTGTATTTTATGTACATTGGTGTTTGGCCCACCTGTACATCTGTGTGAGGGTGTCAACTTTAATTTTTTCTGTAGGTCAGAGATAGAACTTTGAGTCAGAAGATCATGGCATGACTAGAGCAGGTGGGTGATGCTCACTCACCAAAATCCCTCATGTTCAATAGAGATTCTTCCCTGTGATTTTGTGAAGTGCCCCAAAAATTCTTAGGGCTATAGAAAGCCCACACATGAAAACCTGATGAGTATCACCCAGAGTTTAGTAGCTGTTCTTCAATTTTAGTCTCCAGTAGGATCTCAACAGCTTCAACTTTCTTGAGTAGATGCATGCTGGAGGTGAAAATGAATGATGGGATTTTTCACACATGCACATCGTAAAAAGGTTGGAAAGTGAGAGCAATAATTTAAGGTTAAGGGATGTACACACTGTTGACCTATCAAATACAGAAAACAAAACTGTGTTTGCCATGTCAAAACACAAGCTATTTCTCCCAGAAGAAAAGGAAAAAGAATAGAATAGAAGGTCACATTCTATAACAGGGACTATGTAGATCAAGTGGACAAAAGTGTAACATGAAGAACATTTAAACGAGTGTTCTCTGGAGGACTGAAAGTCATTGTTACACTACCTTTTCAAGCAGAAGCTTGACTTTCATTCTGTGAGGAAGATTAAAGTCTTCCCCATGCTGAAAAGACTCTGGGTGTTGTTAAATAAAAAGCAAACTTATCTTGATTTTATTTTACTTTGAATGGTAGGTGACGAGAAGAAAGGTACGTGGAATGAACCAAATTCTTAAGAACTTTCTCACAAGATGATTTAGACTGTGCCATCACTAATTAAAATGGAATTCATAAGTAGAGGTTATGATATTGAGAAATAGCTGTCAGTAAGTAAAAAAAAAAAAAGAAATTAGCACTACTGCCCAATGGAGACATGAAAAGCTGAATTAATGTGAGCGTTATAGCTTTCAGTATCTCCTGATTTGATCTGATAGGCTCTTTTTATCCACTGGTGATTGGCATGCATCTGTGTGTAACATGCTTATAAAAAGAGGTATTCCTTTATTTCCGATGACCTATTAATTTCTGACTTTTGACTTTTAATAGGCTGTTGGAAAATTTTAACTTTGGTTTCTTTTCAGCCTCTTTCTTTGTGTTGGATGTCATATGATACTTCTAGTTCCAGGATGCTGGTGCATCCTGGGGCCTATGTGGTGTCAGCTGTTCTGGCCTGAACATGTTGCGGTTCTCCTCTGTAACATGTTTTTTTTCTTTTCTTTTTTCTTTTTCTGTACAAGATGCTCCTGACTACTCTCACTTCCAAAAGAAAGAGGAAACAAGGGCTGTGGGGAACCAAGACCAGATCATCATTCTGAATATGTTTCTCAACTAGAAAGAATCCTTGCTAAAAAGGGGGTGGGGTGGGGAGGAGGCTAAAGTTGTCAGAGGAACGAGTAGGAGAAAGGGACAGAGTGTCACCAAAAAGATCTTTCTGTAGATAAGCCTGCTTATCTACCTCTTGAGAGTCGTTGAATTCTAGCTGATTCTGTCTGCTGGTGACAACAGCAAGGGAGGGATTCTTGACTGTTTTAGAAGCTAATAGTTTAGAATTTATCTCTATAAATAATAGTGTAGGTTAAACCCTCACTTTTTCTGAGACACAGTTTTTGTTTTGAAGAACACTCTGTTTCCTTTTTTTATTTAACTCACAATCTTCCAAGCATTTTTTTCTAAAGGTTTTTCTGTACCCCACACCTTCTCAGGGCCTCTGTGGTGGAAATGCAGTCTAATTGAATGTCAGAAATGGGGAAGAAATAGACCTAGGGAATTTCTCACAGTATTTTAAGTTCCCACATCACAGTGATATCAAAATCCAATAGTGTACTCGGTTCTGAGTATAAGACACATAAGGTATTTGCAGTGGCTTGGGATTTCTCATAGATGAAGAGGATATTATGAAAAAGAAACAGGACAGGTACCAGGGAATAAATTAATACTTAGGAGACATTTTTGTAGATTAATTTAAAATTTTAACACTAAGTGGAATCAAGTGGTTAGAATCCCCTTAGGCTCTATTGGTATAGAATTAAAGGTTCTGAATAAAACAAGATCTCAGAGGGCACTTGGTTCATTGCTCAAGTGGTATTTAAATGCCCTTATATCATCCAAAATAATTATGCAATCATAGCTTGAAATTTCTCATCTGGGGCTAAGTCCACTCAATTTTTAACAGTTCTATTTCTTAAAAATAGTTTTTAAATAATATTTTTAAAAATGCATTTCTTATAATTTAGCTCATTGACCTTTATTCAGCCCTCTGGAACCAAACTAAGTAAGCTAATTTCTTTGACACTGGAAGTCTTATAATTAATTATAGAGTCCTGTTTGACACTAACATATTTCTCAAAAATTTGATGCTTAGCTAGATGGCCTCCAAATGAAGAGATTTATCATGCTGACTTGCTTCGTAATGCCTCATAATTAATGCTTAGGAAATTGGATGTGGTTTATTATTCTTTTTGCATATTAGTACATCAGTGTAAAATGCATTATGATGGATGATCTGAATTACCGTTAACTTGTTCCCAGGAGACAGAACAGATGCATCTGTATCCAGAGATGTACTAGCATATTTCTAAGTAAAACTTTCGGAAAGCATGAACATATTTTTGTCATCTCATTAGGAGGTATATCCATTCCAGTGTGTAAAATAATGTAGGAAAACTACAAAGCGTTAAACTTCTGCATTAAAAAATATGACAGAAAGGAGTTAGAGCAGCTACTAGCGAGGGACTCTTACAGTGGTGACAAATGTGGAGCACATCCATCATGGCAAAGGGTGTGGCCCTTACCTCTGTAATACCAGAAATATAAACTTGTCAGTTAAATAAATCCAACTAAGTTTTTAGGATGAATTCTCAGGACCAAACTCTAAAATGATTTGGGTTCACAGACCATACCTGAGAAACTTGTGTGTAGTAACAACAGGATAACTAAGATCCCTTTATCATAGATTGGTGTCTAACTCAACTGTCATCAGAGAGACTTCATCCAGCAAGTGATGGAAACAGAAGCCGACCCAAAGCCAAACATTAGGCCAAGCTCGGGGAATCCTGCAGAAGAGGGGGTGGGGAAGGATAGTTGAGAGTCATAGGGGTTAAGACACCACAACAAACCCACATAAGCAACTAATGTGGGCTCATAGAGCCTCGCAGAGACTAAACCTGTAAGCATGCACGGGACTGACCTAGGCACTCTCTATATATGCTACAATTATGATGCTTGGTCCTCCTGTAGGACTCCTAACTCTTTTCCTGGCTTTTTGGACCCTACTCCTCATACTGTGTTGCCTTGCCAGGCTTTAATACATGGGGAGCTGCTTAGTCTTACTCCAAATTGATGTGCCATATTTTGTTGATATTCATGAGAGACCTACCCTTTTCTAAACAGAAATGGAGGGAGAGTGGATTTGGGGTTGGGAACAGAGGGTTGAGGGACTTGGAGGAGAGAAGGGAGGAAAAACTGCTGCCAATTTGAAAATATTAAATAATTTTTTAAAAAGGTAAAACAGATGGAAAAAATAAAATATCTCTTATCCCTTGGTTTTTCAAAATACATTCTCTGTTTTGAAAATCCTCTTCCTCTCTACTTATGACATTTAAAATATTTTAATGGCAGTCATTATAACAGACTTCTGCTGTGATCATACACTGGAGATCCAGCATGTTGTAGAGTGAAAAGAAGGGAAAAGTCGAATTTTATTTATATTTTTGTAGTTTTTAGATCCTTTCAGTGCTTGTAATCCAGGGTACTATATTTTCCCTTTCAGCACGTTTTAGAGATCCAAGAAATACCAGAATATAGCTGCATTTCAGAAAGGCATTTGTCATTGTCTTACTATCTATTTGTTACAAGTTTAGGTTGCCCCAATGAATTTTTTTATTAAGCTATCAATCTGTAATATCTCATGTTCATCCCATAAGATAGTTATCTAGCCAGTGGTAGGTTCAAATCAATAAATTCTGACTGTGGCATGATTCTTCCTTGTGCACTTCATTTAGACTATCTCCCTACTTTAACTCATCATAACATTAGTTGGATAAAAACCCAATTTCTTGTCCCATAGTTAAGTGGTAGCCTAGAAAATACATTCTGATTCCTATAATTAGATTGAAGCACTGTGTTTTTGTATTATTATTATACTCAAGAAATGGCTTGATCACTTTTTATAAGGGTTGCAGTATCATTAATATCCTTTCCAGATACAAACCTTTAGATGGCTCAACTTATCTGTTATTATTGATTTTATTAGGTTGTGTTCCAAGCAATGATCTCTGACTTCATCTTGTCACTAAACCAAATACAAGACTGCATGATCTTTCTGGGAAAGCTTTGAAGAATCAACAAACTGCTACAAAAACTTAGATGTTTAGTGGGAAACTCAAGAAGTAAATGATGTTTACCATTAGATAAATCAGACATGACATTTAATCCTCTTGAAACCTCCTCAAAGACTAATGTAATTGCTCACCTTGAGTCACGTGAGTGAAATATTAATCATTGGCTTTGTAAAGTTGCATGTTAAAGATCGTGAGCCCTTTGCCACATAGTATTTCCATCAACTCTTACAGAACTGGCAGTGATGATATTTAGTGACTTTTACCTTCAAATATGAAGAGTGGCTGTTCAAATGTAGTTTACATGGTAGCAGCATCAGCACCTCCAAGAAGCATCATGGAAATGCAATGTTACTTGCCAGGAATACTGAATCAAAATGGCTAAGTTTCTGTTTTTATTTCGTATATATCAAGGTTCTTTTCATCAACACACGGATTCTAAATCTGTTTGAGATTAGGCAATTACTTTATTCAACCAACGAAAGAAACACATAGACAGAAGGATCTTCTACACCACACAATGAACAACAAATTTTCCTGTAGTATTTTTTGAAGTTTCCAGGAAGAAGATGGGGCCCCAGAACAATGATTCCAACTGGTTGATATGATGTTATTATGCTGAATGCACCACTTTAAGATTGGTTTTGGGTTACAAGCTGTTCAAGATGATTCCAACTTGGCTAGTTGACAAGGTGTACCTTCTTGCAACATTCTCGTCAGAACTTCAAGTAAGAACATTAGAAAAATTCTACTGACTACTCAGAGACTATTTACTATTATTATACTAGACAGTATTATACTAGACAGCAATCTTAAAACTTAGTCATTATTTTAGTTTTTACAGAAACCCATAGAAATAACATTGCCCTTGTGACAGTTGGAAGTAATGTTAGAAAATGACATTTCCTCTTTCAATATGTTTGTCCTCAGAGTTAGAGACATCTATTAGGAGTTGGTTATAATTAGTATGTTATTGGGAGTGGAAATGAAGTTGGCTCAGAGATTTCTCTTGAAAAGAAATGAAGGGGAATGGATGGGATAGTAGGTAGATTAGTGTAAGTTTACTCACACTAATAATAATAGTGAATAAAAGTAAGATTATTTTTGATCTATTATTTATAAATAATTTGTATTGGTGTAGATTCTTGCATATTGATAGAAATTTAAATTATATTTGCTATGCTGAATATACTCCTATTTCTTTTTACAATATTTGTGCACCTATGCAAAGTTATTTTTTATATTGCATGCATGCATATTTCTACCTCCACTTAAGATATTTTGTATATTGATGCAATTTTAGGATATATTTATCATGTTGCACTATACATTTCTATCTCGGATCAAGATACTTATATATTGTTTACATTTTGAGGTCATTGTCCTCAAGCCTTATTGGCTAACTCTTATATCTTAATTTAATTCATCCTCATTAATATGTGCATCACAACAAGATTGTGGTCTACCAGCAAAGTTTCAGTGCTTCTATCTCTGGCAGCAGCTCCATGACTTCTCCCTGACTCTGCCCTTCTTCAACCTTGCTATAGGCTCAGCCAGTTTCTTTATTCATTAACCAATAAAAGCATCACATAGACAGAAGGACCTCCCACACTATATAGGTCAATGGTCGTCCATGTTTGTCATACTTATAGTTAGACTAATCAAGTTCTTTAGATGCATAGAGATTGTATTCTGCATAGATAAGTAATCTTCAAACACTCCAAAAAGCTGTAGAATATGACATTTAAATAACTTAGGATTTTATTGACATGAGATACAATTGCTCCTGTCAGTTTTGATCTATTCCCCAAAAAATGTTAGGCACTGGAAACATTGCACTTGAGCTTGTTTTCTTCTTGGAAAAACTGGCCTTTGGGCAAAGAAGTGCTCCTGCCTCGACCACTGACAAGATGCACAGTGTCCAGATGCCCCCTGCATAAGCAGGATACAAATAAAATGACTTACAAACCTTGCCAAGACAGGGTAAGATGATTTTTCAAAATTTCCTGTCTCTGAAAATGGTTCATCGGATACTCTAAGTTGGTTGCCTCAGTGTTTCAAATGAGATTTTTTTTTGCTCAGGTATCCAGTTGTCTCTGTCATTTCTTTCATCTTTTGGAAGTTGCTTGATTTCACTTTCTGTTTGCTTAAGTAATATCATTTTCATTCTCAGTTCTTTGATAAAGTTGAAGACTAGATAGCCATAGTTACTTTCTTCTCATTACTTAGTCAAGCCATTTTCAATATAAGACTTAGACTCTTTAGGATAGGATGACTATCAAAACATTTAACTTATGTTTCTTATTTGATTAAAACGAAGGAGGAGGATATAGAGAAGGAGAAAAAGGAGAAGGAGGAGAAAGTAGAGGAGGAGGAAGAATAAGGGGAAAAAACGGATTTTTTTATAGCCAGGGTTAACAGGTTCGAAACAAAGTTGAAGTCTTATGTTCAAAAGCAGAAATAGCATTTCACCTTCAACAGCCTTCAGCAGTATCCTTAGGAAAAACGTAGAAAGATTCTGGCAAGTCATAGTTTATCCTAAGAACTTGGTATGATGCTCTCTCTTCTAATATATGATTCACAAGTGTTCCCCTACTAAATAACTTCTGATTGAATAAGAAGGGATTTATCTTATCTCATTTATACTAATGTAATAAAATGATTTCAACTAGATAATAAACAATATAAATGTTTTACATAGTCCTGCAGCTTGAAAAATTTAGGATTAATGTCCCCCCAAATTCTATATCTTCTGGTATTCCATTGTTTGGATTTTAGAAAAGGCTCTCATGGAAGAGTTAAATGAAATTCCTTGACTCTTTTAATTTTGAACTTGCTACAATTCTCCTACCGTTGCCTGCTAAATGCTAAGACTGCAAGTGCGAGGCAGCATGCAGCCCTTGAATTTCTTTTACAAGGTACTAAAGCATTCCTACCGAGGAATGCCTTCATGACCTAATAATGTCTTCAAAGCTACATTTACTAATACTATTATCTTTCAAGTTTGCTTTAAAAATGAATTTTATTAGTAATGTAAACATTCATTATATAATACCTTCAAAGTGAAATTTGAGTCATGCAGCAATTACTTTTCCAATTGATTGCTGGTAACCAAGTCCCAAAGAGAAAAACATCTTTTGTTGATTATGTGTAGAGGGTCTAGTTATTATTGGAAAATAGAATATGTTCCCATGACAACCAGTGGTTAAAGTTATTTAAAAATTTCTCTTGGGGTGATTCCAGAATAAAATTCTTTTGAAGAGAAAACTTTCCAGACTCAATGGCAGTTCTAATAGTCCATTAATGGTGATTCAAGTATGAGAAGATTCTGAGCGAAACTGATGGCCCTGAGGGCTCTATAGAGCTCTGAATGCCTCAAAATGTCTTTGAATGTCTCAAAAATATCTATGTCTTAAGATGATGTCTCTTATACTAGCAGAGTGGAAGATGTAAAAAATCAGAAACTTGGTGATTTTCAAGTGTTATATGAGTATTTAAAAATGGCTTCTGTAACTTAGCACTGTGTGGTTTTCGTCTATGTCCTACTAAGGAAATCACGCTGAGGACATTCGTTAGTGCAAAAGCTACCAAATTAAAATTATTTCAGGCCGGTGCTCTAATCTGGGTCTCTGTCTCCTTTCATCGCCTGATGAAGGTTAATATTCGGGAGGATGCCTATAAGTTTTTCTTTGGGCTCACCTTCTTATTTAGCTTCTCTAGGATCACGAATTATAGGCTCAATGTCCTTTATTTATGGCTAGAAACCAAGTATGAGTGAGTACAACCCATGTTCCTCTTTTTCGGTCTGGCTTACCTCACTCAGGATAGTGTTTTCTATTTCCGTCCATTTGTATGCAAAATTCAAGAAGTCATTGTTTTTTACTGCTGAGTAGTACTCTAATATGTATATATTCTATACTTTCTTCATCCAGTTTTCCATTGAAGGGAATCTAGGTTGTTTCTAGGTTCTGGCTATTACAAACAATGCTGCTATGAACATAGTTGAGCATATACTTTTGTTGTATGATAGGGCATCTCTTGGTTATATTCCCAAGAGTAGTATTGCTGGGTCCAGGGGTAGGTTGATCCCGAGTTTCCTGAGAAACTGCCACACTGATTTCCAAAGTGGTTGCACAAGTTTGCATTCCCACCAGCAATGGATGAGTGTACCCCTTTCTCCACAACCTCTCCAGCAGAGGCTACCATTGGCGTTTTTTATTTTAGCCATTCTGACAGGTATAAGATGGTATCTTAAAGTTGTCTTGATTTGCATTTCCCTGGTCGCTAAGGAAGTTGAGCATGATCTTAAGTGTCTTTTGGCCATTTGAACTTCTTCTGTTGAGAATTCTCTGTTCAGCTCAGTGCCCCATTTTATAATTGGGTTGATTAGCCTTTTAAGGTCTAGTTTCTTAAGATCCAAATCAGGAGCAGAAGGAGAAAGAGTACTACGCTGCGGTAAAAAAACAATGACTTCTAGAAGGAGAAAGAACACGAGCAAGGAACGCAGAACCGCAAGGGGTGCACCCACACACTGAGACAATGGGGATGTTCTATCGGGAACTCACCAAGGCCAGCTGGCCTGGGTCTGAAAAAGCCTGGGATAAAACCGGACTTGCTGAACATAGCAGACAATGAGGACTACTGAGATCTTAATAACAATGGCAATGGGTTTTTGATCCTACTGCACGTACTGGCTTTGTGGGAGCCTAGGCAGTTTAGATGCTCACCTTACTAGACCTGGATGGAGGTGGGTGGTCCTTGAACTTCCCACAGGTCAGGGAACCCTGATTGCTCTTTGGGCTGATGAGGTAGGGAGACTTGATGGAGGGAGGGGGAGGGAAATGGGAGGCGGTGGTGGGGAGGAGGCAGAAATCTTTAATAAATAAATAAAAAAACAAAGTAAGAACAGGGGAGGACTTGGAGAGAGAGAGAGAGAGAAGGAGATTGAAAAGTATACAACGGAGTCTCTGATCTAATTAATTTTCATGATAGGTGTTAAACTGTTCCCTGGGACATCCACTGGCAACGAAGGACTATTTACATTTAAATTAATGAAAATTATATAAAATTAAAAGTTTCTCCTTTTCACTAACCACAAAAAAAAAACAAAAAAAAAACAAAAAAATAAATAAAATTATTCATCTCCAGTGGTTTTAAACACAACCGAAAGAAACAAATTCTTAGCTACTTAAGATCAATTTGTTTTTCATAGTCCATGAAACTTGTCCCGGAATCTGATAATCATAAATAAGATAAACCTTTTGGTATTAGGGACATTGAATCTTTCAAGACACTAGAGCCAGACAGTGTTGTGTTGCTAATCAATATTACTCAAGTATCCAAGTCTCTTTTGGCTGTCTTTTCCCTGGTAGTTCTTTCATCCTTCTATCCTTGTCGGTATTCTCCCAGTCATAGACTCTGGATGGTCTCATGCTGTGAGATTTTACCCTGTATATTTTCAAGTTGCTTTCAGATAAAGTGTATATAAAGCTTCATAGTGTAGTCTTCCATTTCTGTCCCCTTGTTTTCTTTTCTTTAAAAAAAAGTCAGGTAACATCCTGTTGCTGAAGACATCACACACTTACAACATAGGAGATATCAAGCTAGAACGAACCTGGAAGTCTCCTCCTTAAGGATTAGAGACTCCTAGTTCCAAAGGCTCTGTGCAAGTTGCCAAAAAAGAAATACAACAGTCCTACCCATTTATAAAGCCTATTAATCACAATAATGACCAACTCAGAAGATATCTCAAAAGTTGCGATAGTGGTACTTGTATCTTGGGGGTAACCAACAGCAATCTAATTGGACTGAAGGCCTGCTCAAAAGAAGGGGATTCGTGCCAATTGCTATGGCTGGTTAGACCATGGAATCCGTAAGAGAACCTATTACTGCCACTTTCATAAACTAATATAATTTCTAACTGCATTGTAAATACTTGTCCTTATACCTATAGATAACTGAGTATAGTTCTCACTCATGGAGCACATGGAGACTATAACAGAAAGTCACAGTGAGTTAAATTCAGAAAACTACTGACCTTGGTGGTCTGTCATGTGCTAGCACGAGTCGAGGATGAGATATTTCCCCTTACCACTTGCTCTTAGCTGTCTGTGAGAGATGAAGGAGCTGACCCTTACCCTCACCAGCTGTAGCACTCAGGAGAGCAGGCCCTGCACCTAACCTGGGTATCACATGAGCAGCCCCTGTTGGTGGTGGCACAGGTGAGCTGGCCCTGAAGATGTAAAAGTGTGATAGTTGGCCACAGCCCCCCATCTGCCATGTGGTAGTGAAGGTGAGGGAAAGATGCCCTTCCCCATTTGCCCTGCTATCTCTGTTGGGCAAGGGAGCTGACCCTCTCCCTTACCAGCTGCAGCACTTGGGAAAGTGGGCCCTGCACCTTGCTTGGGCAGCACAGCAGAGGTGACCTTATTGACAGGGACATCGGTGAACCAGACAGAGAACATGAGCTTGGGAAATCTGGCCCATTCCCCATCTGCCATATTGTGGTATATGGGGGGTGGGTGGAGAGACCCCCCTCCTGCTCTGTCCTTCATAGCCTGTGACAGATGGGACAGCAAACCATGAGGGCATAGAAGCAGGAGAACTGGTCCTGTCCCTTGCTAACTGCGGAAAGGGTGAACTAGCTGAGGCAATGTTAGAGAGATCACCCTTGTCGTGAGGACGGGGGTGGGGTGGGGTGGGGGGGGGGCGGGGGTGTTGGCAGTCTGACCAAGCCAGCAGCTACCCAGGCCCAGAACCAGGGTTATGAAATGGCCCACTTTAACGTCCACCCTACCTATGATCTTCAGGAGTATATGAAGGGGCCGGCCCTATAGAACGAAAGGAGTAGGCTCTCTACAACACAGGACAACACCAGGCTATCCAAGAGGAGTCCAAGTGAGGGCCTATGTTGATAGTGTAGAAGAAATCAGAGGCCTTGAACCAGACCAAAGACTTTGCAATGAACACTTGCAAATAAAAATATACATATAGAAAGCTTGACTGTGTGACTCACTGTGTCACACTACAGCCTCATGATGGTTTTTTTTCTATTTTTCTTTTTTATTCTTTTTTTCTTTTTCCTCCCCGCAACCGCCTCCCATTTCCCTCCCCCGATCAAGTCACCCTCCCTCATCTGCTCGAAGAGCAATCAGGGTTCCCTGACCTGTGGGAAGCCCAAGGAGCGCCCACCTCTATCCAGGTCTCCTAAGGTGAGCATCCAAACTGCCTAGGCTCCCCCAAAGCCAGTACGTGCAGTAGGATCAAAAACCCACTGCGATTGTTCTTGAGTTCTCAGTATTCCTCATTGTCCTCTATGTTCAGCTAGTCCGGATTTATCCCATGCTTTTTCAGACCCAGGCCAGCTGGCCTTGGTGAGTTCCCGATAGAACATCCCCATTGTCTCAGTGTGTGGGTGCACCCCTCGCGGTCCTGAGTTCCTTGCTCATGCTCCGTCTCCTTCTGCTCCTGATTTGGACCTTGAGATTACTGTCCCATGCTCCTCTGTCTCTGTCTCCTTTCATCGCCTGATGAAGCTTAATATTCATAAGGATGCCTATGTGTTTGTCTTTGGGTTCACCTTCTTACTTAGCTTCTCTAGGAACATGCATTATACGCCCAATGTCCTTTATTTATGGTCTTTTTTCTTTGATTCTCTAAAATTTTATTCTATTTTGCATGGGGGTGGAAGGCAGAGGGTGGATACAAAAGGGACAGGGAAATGAACGGGATCAAGATGCATGAAGCAAAAGACACAAAGAGAAGGTTAAAATAAAATAAATAAGGAGAAAAGTAAAAAAAAACCAGTTCCAATATTCTTCAAAATCAAGGAATCATGGCAGTTTAATTATACCATAGGTTGAATTCATAGCTATATTGTTATTTTTAGTATAAATTAAGACATGGTTTAAAAATGGGAAGGATTTAGATACTTTCCAATGCCATATAGAGAGTGGAATTGTAGGACCTCTTGAAGACCCTACTCCAATATTCCTTCCATTGACATGGACTATACTTTCACTTCTAATTCATATGCCTGACTCTTTTCTGTATATTAGTTTAATACATGTCTCATTTACATATTTATCTTTCAGATGGATGAAAATTCTTCTCATTTCAATATATTTATTTTCATTTTTTTTTTGCATCAAGGTCACAAAAGAGAGCAAGGCTTCAGTTTACTCCTGGGATCCAATTACCAAATAAACAAGGAGAAATAAAACTTCTACACTAAAATGATTGCAAGACTTTGAATATTATAAGGAAAAATTCAAGCAAATAGAGTCTGACATTCTAGACAAAAGAGCAAGGATGTCATTTTAGCGTAGGCTTGCTGCTAATAATGGTTTTCATGACTAAAGAGTCCTTAATTATAGATTCTAATTTAGATCTCTAGGTTGGGCAGGAGGTGGCAGTGATCCTATTTTATTGGTGAGTTGATTAAAACTTGGAAATGATATTAGTATATGGTGAATAAAATTAAGAAGCCAGACCTTCTTTTTTCTATCATTTATTATTATTATTATTATTTATTTTTATTATTTACCTCACAACAGACAGAACCTTCTTAAGATAGTGTAGGGAACAAAACTCTAAACTAAGAGATGTTACATGAGTAAAATAAATTTTTTCCATGCAACTGACTCAGTCATGTCTTCATTCTTAATCCTCTGAAAGGGCATAGCTTACTCTCTCACTGCAGACAGACACTGAGGGGTATTTCAATATAGATAAACACATTAGCCAAAGATCTCCAATGTCTCTTCTTTATAGACCAATGGAGAAGTTAGGAGATGATGATATTTAAACAGACTGGCTGACATTAGCAGGGTTATGGAATCCCTGGGTGACATGGGCAAAGTAGAAGCACTAATCAAAAGTGACATGACAGTAATAGTTACTTTAATAGACAGCAGAGCAGTGTGGTAAGAGATCTGACTTGGTTGCAATTAGTTTTTGGTGACTAATAATTGTGATTTTTTTGAAATGGGAAAGATGAGCACTTTATTAATTTCTCAGTTGCTCTGTTTTTTTAAAATAATTTATTTATTTTATTGAAAAAATTTCCACCTCCTCCCTGCCTCCCATTTCCCTCTCCTCCTCCCACTCCTCTCCCCCTTCCCCCACTCCTCTCCCCTGCCCCCCACTCCTCTCTCTGTTTTATCCTAGAAGAGAATGATTTATCTGCCTTAGGAAAGTCAGGGTAGACTCCTTTGCAACTAGAGATATTGCACAGAGTACAGATCTCTGGGTTTCCTAAGGATGAATTTATTACAATAGATGGGAAGAGAATCAGAAGATTGACGACAAGATATGTGGAGGAGGTTTGGAAAGCATCGCCTAGAAAGGGCCCCAAGAGGATGTTTTTTAAAGTGTCCCTGTGAATTATCACCCCAAGGGAGATTTTTTCCCAGTATATAAATGATCATTTGTAGTTCCTTCTTTTAAGCAGACACTGGCCAGGTAAATCACAAGATCTAAACTGTGGATATCAGTCTTCTTCAACTATTCCAGCTTAAGGCCACTGAACTCACAAAACAAATGGGCACAGGAACAGGAACCAAATCTTTCTTCCCACTGAAGTTTTACATGGTTGTTGCCATGCTTGTGTGATGGAGAAAAATGATGGATCCTCATGTAACACTGCATCACATAGATATAACCTGCTTAGGCAGAGACGGTTGAATTGATCTCATTATGTAAGTAGAAAATTTTTACTTTGGAATTTTTCTTTTTTTACATATGAATGGAACTATAGATGTACCTATTGATTATTGATTATCATGCATTTCCATAAATGGTTGTATAAGAATAATTCATACTTCCTTCACAAATCTAATAAGCCATCTGTTATTTAATACACAATAATGATTGTATGACTAGCACATGTATCGGTTGTGAGCTACACAAGCATTGGAATGCTCCTGCTAAGGATTATAAGTTTATCTAAAAGAGTTAGACATGTGTATGGTGTAGGATGTCCTTCTGTATTTGTGTTGCTTTCATTGGTTAAATAAAGAAACTGCCTTGGCCTTTTGATAGGGCAGAACTTAGGTAGGTGAGGAAGACAGAACTGAATTCTGAGAGGAAGAAGGGCAATGTGGCAGATACCACGAAGCTATTGCCTGAGACTGACACTGATTAGAATCTTTTCTGGTAAGCCATGACCTCATCGTGTTACACAGATTGGTAGAAATGAGTTGAATTAAGATGTAAGATTTGGCCAAAGGGAAATTAGAGCTAATGGGCCAGGCAGTAATTTAATTAATACAATTTCTGTGTGGTTATTTTTGAGTATAAGCAAGCCAGGTGGCAGGACACAGCCCAGCTAGCTCCTCCTACTACATGTGTAACATTAAGAATGCAGTGGTGATACTAAGAGAAGATGTCAACTCTTATCTCAGTGCTTTAAAACAGTAATATTTGAAGATAGTGGGAAGGCTCAGCAAGGATGATAGTTTGTCACCAAGCCTAATGACTCGAGTTCAGTACCCACGACCCACCTGGTAAAAGGACAGTACTAACTCCTGCAAGGTATCTTCTGACACCCACACAATGCTCTCTCGCTCTCTCTCTCTCTCTCTCTCTCTCTCTCTCTCTCTCTCTCTCTCTCTCTCTCTCACACACACACACACACACACACACACACAAAATACATGAGATAAAAATAGGAAAGGTTTGTTTACAACCCATGATATTTGACAATTGCAGATTGCCTTGTATACATCATGGATGTTTGATATGCAGGCAAATTGAACAATCTAGAATAATGAACCCTTCCCTTTCAGCTCTCTCTGGGGAATCTGTGAAGTCAACAAGTGATACCTTTCAGTTTTCCCCACAATAAATTTTCTATGCTAGTTCCATAACCCCTAGGTAAGCCTGAAATCATGAAGGTTAGTTCTGTTATGAACAAGGAGATCAGGACCTGAGAGATGACATAACCATATCTATCCAGAAATTCTGACAAACTTTTTTTCAAGGAATTATTTTTTGTGGAGGTATTTTGTAGATCATTAATAATTTTTGAGACTGAAAAATTTATTTCCCTTATGTTTCACTAAGAATTTTCTTGGGGCCATTATTCCTCTTTTCTTCCATTTTGTTCATTCCCCATTGCCTTGGGCAGGCATGCCAAGAATAAAAAGCTCAATGTGGAACCGCGGTCTTACTCAGTAGAGACAATGAAAAAGTTTCCATTGGGAAAAGTTCAAGGACTTTTGGAAGATGATTCCACAATGTACTTTGTTGAATGATAAGGAACATTACATAAAACTTAATTCTATTTTATCTTTTCTGAAGTTTTCTAAGAATGATGAATTAGAAGATGTGACTATAAAGTGACTTGGATGGAAATGTGGCCTCCATCATCCACTTAGTAAGAGTTCGAGCAGAGAAGGAGATATGTAATTTTCATTGTGAAATACTACCCAGGCCACCTCAGTTATTTCAGAGGGTTATGGATCTCATTTCTTCCATCTGACATCCAGATGGACAGGAAGGGCTGAGCCATGGTAAATGAGACTTGTTTTATAGTCTGTTTCCTGGGGTGCAGGGGAAGTGATGAAATCTTAAAGTTCATGATGTTCTTGCTAGCTGAGAAAAAAATTTCAAAACACGCCAACCTTTATTTATTAATAATACAGTTGTTTAAAATCCTCCGGATTCATATTATTTTTAGTTGGTGAGTTCATTATTATTTTTGAGGTTTGTTGTATGAAAACACAGCAAGCATTAAGTGTTTCAGCTTGATTTAGAAGTTCTCATGAGGGCTGGAGAGATGGCTCAGTGGTTAAGAGCACTGGCTGCTCTTCCAGAGGTTCTGAGTTCAATTCCCAGCAACCACATGGTGGCTCACAGCCATCTGTAATGAGATCTGGCGCCCTCTTCTGGCCTGCAGGCATACATGGAGGCAGAATGTTGTATACATAATAAATAAATAAAATCTTTAAAAAAAAAAAGAAGTTCTCATGAAATTCATGGAATTTAAGAACTTAAAAAGCTTCTAAAGGTGATTGCTATAGTAAGAGAATCATCTTTACTGAATAAGTGGAACAAAGGTAATAACATCTGTATACTTCCACAATTAATAAAAATGTAATAGGTATACAAAACTAAATAAAGCACTGTTTCCAGTGAATGATGTTATTTTCCAATAGGTCCAAAAAACAGTAACTTACCTCCAATACTAAGGTGGTTATTTTTTTATATCAAACTGTTCACCAAATGGAATCATGAATCTCCAATCCCATTTATGACAACCACATACTTTTCAGAGTGGTATTGTCTCATGTGAGAAAGTCAGAGTGCATCCATTTTTATTAATTCTTGCTTATAACAGTCTCACAAAACAGAAAAGAGTAATCTAGTCTTCTACTTAAAGACATAGAATTGTAACCAGCAGAGAATCTGTCTTATGCTCTGGGTCACAGAAGCAACACCTAACCTCCAAAACAAATAAAGACAATTGTGCCTATATCATGTTGTCTGTGCAGTTCTCTGTGACTCAGTGTGTTGATATGCTGAACTAATGTTGGATCTTATATAATTATACCAAGTGGGCAAACCTTTGCAACAGCATGGTATCTGTCCCTTTGGAGATGTGGAGGAGGTGTCATTATCTCTTTAGCAAAGCACTAAGCAGCAGCTTCAAATGAATCAAAAACTGAGTGGCATATTTTGAAGTCGATACTTTCAATCCTGTTAGAACACTTTTCATTTCTCACTCCCAAATGATAATTGACAAGAGAACGAAAATAGTTGCCAAAACACCCTTTGTGAGTGATTGAAAAGTATTGTTCTAACAAAAACAAAGCCTGAAATGAAAATCAGAGAAAGGCAGCCTAATGCTTCAGCCAAAAAGCAAAAAGAACTTTTAATTAGTGCTTTTATCAGAAAATCCAGAATGAATACCATAGTCTACATGAAGTTATAAAATTAGTTCCTTGCTAGATTTTAAATCGCTTTTACATAAATTGCCTGTGTCCTAAAGAGGGCTAGAAGTATTTGATCCCTCACTTAGGTTAGGTCCAAATGAATAAGCATAGTAAAGAATGTCAGAGCCTGACATTCCATGGATATTCTCTATCATCAAATAATGTGTGTGAACACATTTGGATAGACCATAAATTTTCAGTAATTTGTAATTATGCAGTCATGTGGATTAATAATGAGGAACCATAAATTCCACCATTTTGTGATAGCTATAGTTAATGACAAAAGTCATTTAACTTGTAGCGATATATGGTGACTCATTCAGAAAAGAAGTATTTGCTATCACAAATGTAAAATCTAACCTTTGGTTCACATCAGATATATAATGGTGCTGCAAAAATAAATATTTTACAATCATAAATGTTAATTAATAATGACAGTTGGTAAGTGCTTTTAGAATGGGAAAGACATCTCCAAGCCTATATAAATATATCTAGATAAACAAAACTTAAACTTAACTCAATGAATATTAAGCTTAAATGAGTATATTTTATATGCTCATAGAAAAATTATACATCATCAGTGTTATTTTAATGGCAGCCAAATTTATCCAAGGAGTCATGAGAACGTGGATAAAATAAAGAAGTGGTAGATAAAAAAATCTGTGTTTAAGTATTTCAATTATCCTCATTCTTTCCTCAGTGACAAAATAGTCATATCCACTATGACAGAACTGTAAGAATAAAAAATATATAATAGTTACATGACTGTAAAACACAACTATAGTACTAAAATTCACTTGCACAGATTCATATATTAATGAGTAGTAGACATAATCTGTTAATGTTCGATTATTCTTTCCTCTGTGCTACAATTGCTTTGAATAAACTATTTTAAAAAATATTCTACAAATATAATAATTGTGATAATTGATATGTTCATATCTATATATTGTAAAAACTATTGTGTAGAAAATAGATTTTGTATTGGTTATGTGCACTCATGTTGTGAAACTGCAATGTAATAACAAATTACCAAATACAGATCTGAGTGTTTGCTTACCATGCATGAGACCATGGTTTCCTTATTAAGCAGGCCCTTGCGCATGGTGGTGCCTGCAATAATATTTGATAAGATTATGATTATTTGATATTATTTGATCATCAAATATTCAGGGTCGGGGTTACAGATATGGTTCACCATTAAGAACACCATTGTTCTTTCAGAGGGCATGGGTTAATATCCCAACAGCTTGTAACTATCTTAGAGTTACAAATTCAGGAGATTTGATGCTCTCTTGGGGCTTCTGTAGGCATCAGACATATAAGTGGTACACAAACATACAAAATATACATAGAATAAGAAATTTTTAATTGTTTTTAAATTTTTTTGCTTTACAAAAAATACCATTCAAAATTTCCACCTGCTCCCCTCCTCCCATTTTCCTCCCACCCCCAATTTCTCTTCCCCCCTCCCCCTCCAGTCCTAAAAGAGGGCAGGGTATCCTGCCCTGTGGGAAGTCCAAGGCCCTCCCCCCTCCATCCAGGCCTAAGAAGGTGTGCATCCAAATAGATTAGGATTCTAGAAATCCAGTACATGCAGTAGAGACGAATCCTAGTGCCATTATCAATGGCTTCTCAGTCAGCCCCATTGTCAGCCTCTTTCAGAGAGTCCAGTTTGATCACATGCTTGTTCAGTCCCAGTCTAGCTGGCCTTGGTGAGCTCCCCTTAGATCGGTCCCACCGTCCCAGAGGGTGGAGGAACCCCTTGCGATCCTGACTTCCTTGCTCATCTTCTCCCTCTTTCTGCTCTTCAACTGGACCTTGGGAGCTCAGTCCAGTGCTCCAGTGTGGGTCTCTGTCTCTCCATCCATTGCTGGACGAAGGTTCTATGGTAATATTCAAGATATTCATCAGTGTGGCTATGGGACAAGGCCAGTTCAGGCGCCCTCTCCTCTATTTCTCAAGGACCTAGTTGGCGACATCTCCTTGGACACCTGGGAACCCATCTAGAGCCAAGTCCCTTGCCAACCCTAAAATGGTTCCCTTAATTAAGATATCTTCTTCCCTGCTCCCATATCCACCCTTCCTCCATCTCAACCCTCCCACTCCCCCAAGCTCTCCTCAATACTCCCCTTCTCCCTTCTCTATCTCCCTCTCCCCTTCCTCCCACCCCACCCCAAACCTATGCTCCCAACTTTTGCCCGGTGATCCGGTCTATTTCCAATTTCCAGGAGGATAAATATGTTTTTCGTTGGATTCACCTTCTTATTTAGCTTCTCTAGGATCATGAGTTATAGGCTCAATGTCCTTTGCTTATGGCTAGAATCCACTAATGAGTGAGTACATACCACATTCATCTTTTTGAGTCTGGGTTACCTCACTCAGGATAGTGTTTTCTACTTCTGTCCATTTGCATGCAAAATTCAAGATGTCATTGTTTTTTATTGCTGAGTAGAACTCTAATGTGTAGATGTGCCACACTTTCTTTATCTATTCTTCCATTGAGAGGCACCTAGGTTGACTCCAGGTTTTGGCTATTACGAATAGTGCTGCTATGAACATAGTTGAACAAATGCTTTTGTAGTATGATTGGGCATCTTTTGGGTATATTCCCAATACCAAAATTAAATAAGGTAAACAATTTAAATAAACCTATAAATCGCGAGGAAAGAGAAGCTGCCATCAAAAACCTTCCAACCAGAAAAAGCCCACGACCAGAAGGTTTTAGTGCAGAATTCTACCAGAACTTCCAAGAAGAACTAATACCTGTACTCCTTAGGGTGTTTCACATAAGAGAAACAGAAGATCATTGTCAAACTCTTTTTATGAAGCCACAGTTACCCTGATACCAAAATCACACAAAGACTCAACCAAGAAAGAAAATTATAGACCAATCTTACTCATGAACATCAATGCAAAAATTCTCAATAAAATACTGGCAAACCGAATGCAAGAACACATTAGAAAAATTATCCATTATGATCAAATAGGCTTCATCCTAGAGATGCAGGGCTGTTTTAACATACGCAAATCTATCCATGTAATCCATCATATAAATAAACTGAAAGAAAAAAACCATATGATCATTTTATTAGATGCTGAAAAAGCATTTGACAAAATTCAACACCCCTTTATGATAAACGTTTCGGAGAGATTAGGGATACAAGGTTCATACCTAAATATAATAAAAGCAATATACAGCAAGCCAACAGCTAATATCAATTAAATGGAGAGAAACTTAAAGCCATTCCACTAAAATCAGGAACAAGACAAGACTGTCCACTCTCTCCATACATCTTCAATATCGTGCTTGAACTTCTAGTAATAGCAATAAGACAACATAAGGAGATCAAGGGGATTCGAATTGGAAAGGAAAAAGTCAAACTTTCGTTATTTGCAGATGATATGATAGTGTGCATAAGTGACCTCAAAAACTCCACCAAAGAACTTTTACAGCTGATAAAGACTTTCAGTAATGTGGCAGGATACAACATCAACTCAAAAAAAAAAAATCAGTACCCCTCCTATACACAAAGGACAAAGAAGCAGAGAGGGAAATCAGAGAAACTTCACCTTTCATGATAGCCATAAATAGCATAAAGTATCTTGGGGTAACACTAGCAAAGGACTTGAAGATCTATTTGACAAGAACTTTAAGCCTTTGAAGAAAGAAATTGAAGAGGATACCAGAAAATGAAAAGATCTCCCATGCTCTTGGATGGGGAGGATCAACATAGTAAAAATGGCAATTCTACCAAAGGCAATTTATAGATTCAATGCAATCCCCATCAAAATCCCAACAAAATTCTTCACAGACCTTGAGAGAACAATAATCAACTTTATATAGAAAAACAAATAACCCAAGATAGCCAAAACAATCCTATACAATAAAAATACTTCCAGAGGCATTACCATCCCTGACTTCAAACTCTATTACAGAGTTACATTAATGAAAACATCTTGGTATTGGCATAAAAACAGAGACATTGACCAATGGAATCGAATCAAAGACCTGGTTATTAATCCACAAACCTATGAACACCTGATTTTCAACAAAGGAGCTAAAATTATACAATGGAAGAAAGAAAGCATCTTTAACAAATTGTGCTGGCATAACTAGATGTCAACTTGTAGAAGAATGAAAATAGATCCATATCTGTCACCATGTACAAAACTCAAGTCCGAATGGAATAAAGACCTCAATATAAAACTGTCCACACTGAACCTGATAAGAGAAAGTGGGAAGTAGTCTGCAGCACATGGGTACAGGAGACCACTTCCTACGTAGCACAGACAATAAGTGCAACAATGAATAAATGGGACCTTCTGAAACTGAGAAGCTTCTGTAAAGCAAAGGACACTGTCACTAAGACAAAAAGGCAACCTACAGAATGGGAGAAGATCTTCACCAACCCTGCATCAGACAAAGGCCTGATCTCCAAAATATATAGAGAACTCAAGAAACTAGACATTAAAATTCTGAATAACCCAATTAAAAAATATGGTACTGAACTGAAAAGAGAATTCTCAACAGAAAAATTTCAAATGGCCAAAAGACACTTAAGGTCATGTTCAACTTCCTTAGCTATCAGGGAAATGCAAATCAAAACAACTTTGAGATATCATCTTACACCTGTCAGAATGGCTAAAATCAAAAACACCAATAATAGCCTATGCTTGAGAGGATGTGGAGTAAGGGGAACACTCATTCATTGCTGGTGGGAATGCAAACTTGTGCAACCACTTTGGAAATCAGTGTGGCAGTTTCTCAGGAAATGGGTAGTCAACCTACCTCAAGATTTCTTTTTTAAAAGAAAAAAATGAAATGATTATTGACTACATGATGAGATTTAAGCCAGCTTAAGATACTACTATTTTTCAAAAACAAAACAATAAGACAAATAATATGTTCTCCCGGAATCCTTGGGGACTGGCTGAGAACTCTCACAGAAAAGAACACTTGAAGGTATTTAAGAAATTTATGTTGAATGGTATAGTATGTGCATTTAGACTATGTACAACCTCCTCCATTGTACGTTATTTTGAAATCATTTGCAATATTTACTTTAATGTAAAAATATGTGAATTGTAGTTATTCTGTTTTGATACAGATATAATGATAGCTATAAATGTCCAAGCATCTTCGTAACAGACAACCCTTTTTTTGTACTGAAAAGTTTGTATTTGCAACACATCCAGCACAGTTCCTAACATCTTGGATCCTACAAAGTGTCAGTATATGCTATGGACTTGGCAAATGTTTGGAGGCTTCCAGATAGACACTGATTGGAGGCTATCCCTTCTCCCAAAGAGAACCAACCAAACAGGATTAGAGAGTTAGAACTTTCATCCTACTCTCTAACTGGGAAGGGAAGAATGTCTAACAGTTACATTAGTCACCAATGAACAATGATTTAGTCAGTCATGCCTATGTAATGGGGCCATCAGGCACTCACCAAATAGTAAGACTCTGGAGCTTTTAGGCTGAACTCTTGGAGAATGGCATGTCTTGTAAAGGTACACTGACTTTGCTTCTGTCCCTGAACACTGCCCTGTGTGTCTTTCATCAAGCTGCTCCTGTAGTGTCCTTTATGACAAATGGGTACAGCAAGCAAAGTACTTGTCTAAGGTCTATAGACCACTTGAGTAAGACAGTAGAGTAGAGGAAGGAGCTGTGGGAACCTTGTATTTGTAGCCAACTTGAATGAAAGCTGAGAGCAATTCTGGAGCCCAAACCATGCATAGGCCCTTGAAAAAAGAAAGACTTGCGACTCATATTTTTACCCATGGGGTCTCAAGTTATTCAACCCATTAGTATCAGGTTGAATTAAATTGTGGAGATGCAGTTAAGACTTGAGAACGTCTTTGTGTGGAAAGTTCTACACATGTTGGTAACTAAAACAACATTGTAGTTTTTTTCTTTCCTCGTCTGTGTAGGGACAATAGGATGTTACTACAAGCACAGATTGCTGGCAAATTCCAGCAAACTACTGGTTTTCTATGTAGTTAAAAATTACCATTGACATAGGAAAACTTGGATTTTTCCTACTTTTCATAGTCTAGTGCTGTGAGAATCTGGCTCTGATGTTTAGGAAATCGCTCACAATAAGTGTTTTTAAATTTTCAAATTAGAAATAAAAGTTCTGATTGATGAAGCATGGGTATGCAGTCATGTGATTTATAGGTCATGTCACTTATTCATATATCTGGAGGTGACTGATTTATTCATCTATAGAGTTGCTTCCAAGTCATGCAACTGTTCTGTGAACATGACTGATTTAAAATATCAGGAAAGGATGCATGGTTCATGCAGTTGATTTATAAGATGCATTACCGATTTATAATTCCTCCAGCAGAGGCAAGAGCCAGTGCTTTATACTTGGGACATAAATATCCATTTTATTAATAAAATAGGATTGATTTATTTTGTTTGTTTGTATACATAGAGTTGAAGCTGTAGCCATCTCCCTGGCTCCCAAATAGCTTCCCCCTCAAAGGTGTAGATGATATGATTACAGCTTAGTGTATAGAAACTTCTGCTGAATACTGTAATGTGCTTTCTGACTGGTGAATCCTTCTCTTCATTTGCTTTTTAGGATCAAATACATATGTTTCTTGCTAATCTATTCACTGATTTCATTGTTGTTACTTTCTGTTGCTGTTGACAATCACGACTGCCTTGGGGCTTTAGTTGTCACTTTGGGAGTCTAATATGTAGTCTCAATATGACCTTGTGAATGTTGTTGCTAGATGCAAGGCCATCTTGTGGAGCCAGTGCCAGTCACTGAAAGCACTGGGTAGCTTGAAACTGTTCCCTTGTATTCTTCCAGGATAATGACTGACTTGTAAACAGTGTGAAACATCATCTCCTTTCAAACCTTTGAAGGCCTTACCCATCTAAGTCCTCATTTGTTGTTGATTTCTAACTCTTAAATGACTCATCACATGCATTTCATGTTGGAGGGAATTTCTGTGGTTTCTCAGGGGCATGCATGATTAACAGGGCCATCTTCTAGAACTCTGAACTCATTGCATTCTGATACTAGCGATCATTATGTTATCTTTTGATATGTCTTTCCTCTACGTTCTCTTTTCTCTGGGCCCAAAACTGTAGCAAGGCAGATTTCACATCATAGAGGTCAAGAAAAAAAAAAGTGTGAAGACTTCAGATAGCTTTGAAGGTTTCATTTCTTCCATGCTTAAGGAGAACCTTTTCTGTTCAGAACTTCCACAGCCCCCAGGTTTCATGTTTGGTGAACTCTTGCAAATAAAAAAATATGAAATGAGAATTTGTAGAAATCAGGATTCACCAAGCCTGAGTTATTTTTTGAGAATTTTATCAAAGCTATTTAATGTAGACAAAATGAGTAGAATTGATGCTTCCAAAATACTTTCCACAATTTTGAGTTTTGACCATATATCAATATATGCAATTTATCATAGTAAGTGTTAATGCAAATGGAGCACAAAGACTTAAAAGAATACTTAAAACATTTACCGTAATCATTAGAATAAAATGTAATGTTAATATTTAAAACTTTATATTAATACTTAAAAGTGTATTCCTTGTTTACCAGAAAGAAATGTCCTCACAATACTTACTATGAGAGTTTATAGATCATTACTGTTGCTTGCTCCAAGTTAGCTCAAGTTAGAAGCAATCAAATGTTCATAAATAAATTGTGAGATTTTTCCACAAGACTATTACATCAGGAATAAAACAAATTGAAGTATGATACATTCAGAAATGTGGATAAATTGTACCATTATACTGAGTGGCAAGAGCTGATACAGGAAGTACACGTTGTAGTCAGGGGCTGCTTGTTCGTTTCCAGCTGCCCAGATTCAAAATAATCACACAGAAACTATATTAATTATAATAATGTTTGGCCAATAGTTCAAGCATATTGCTAGCTAGCTCTTACATCTTAAATTAATCCATTTCTATTATTTCATATTTTACCATGAGGCTGTGGTTCCCAGGCGTCTTTCTCCTTCAGCAGCTACATGGCATCTCCCTGACTCTGCCTTCTTTCCTCCTCTATCTGCCTGGAACTCCTGTTTTACTCTATTCTGCCCTGTTGTAGGCCAAAGCAGCTTTATTCATTAACCAATAAAAGCAATGCATATTCAGAAGGACTTCTCACACCAATATGTAAGTGCTGTACCCCTCAGGCAAACTTTCAAAGGGGCCAGAGATGCTCTGTTCATCATTGAGCAGTCACTTTCTGGAGTTGTGGGATGCAGGTGTTAAAAGGAGAAGAGAGATTTCTTTGAGTGATGAAAATACATATAATCTGATTATGATAACAATTATAAAAGTGAACCCATTTATCACAACCCACAAGACTTTACACTTAAAATAGAGACAATTATATGTCCACCCCAATGAATTTCTTAATAGAAGAAACAACTGGGTGACAAAAAGAATGATGCCAGCTCTCTTTGTTCAACATTTTGAGTACCTGGTGTTAAAAGTGAATTACAGAAGAGCAAGTGCTAAGATTGTTCCTAGACAGGACTGTGCTAAGAACTGCCAAGAAATTTAATAGTGACTCTGTTTCAGTGATTTATGGACCCATGCTCTAGGACCCAGGCTGCTCATACAGCAATGCAAAGAATAAGTTTGCAGGTATGATTACTTCTACTCTGAGAAATTGTGCTTTTCTATATAACATTTGTTGTATAACAACCATGGATGGTAGCACTCAACACACAGCACAGCCACATTTCACCCTTCCAAAAACTATCAATTCCACAACTAAAAGGGCTGCCATTCCTGGGAACAATATGGTTTTAATCACTATTTCATCACCATTAGTGGCCTTTTCAAGCATCATGAAATTAAAATTAAAAGTCAGCTATTGGTACTTTTTTACTGTAGGAAACATTGAAGTGTAATGCTTTTGAAGACTTGCTTTCACCGTGCCTCTGGTCTCCCTGTGAGAAAGCTGCCTCTTTACGGTTTCATCCTAGGAACACGCCATTCACCCTGACAGATGCTTGCTTTGTTCTCCCTGTCATTCCCGGGCTGGAAAAGGGAGAGGCCACACGGGAATAACTGTGTGGCTGATTTATTTCAGGCCTGTTCTGTGCAACATTTACAACACAAGGGAGATGGGCTTCTTCACCACACATGATGAGTTTGCTCTACAGTCCCTCGCTCTTCTGATCAATAAACTTCATCCTACAAATCACACTGCAGACCAATAAATCCAGCATCGCTAGAGCTGCCCTGTGTTTTGGACATCTTTCCTCCAAAAGCGAGAGGAAAGGGAACACACTTCTCCCACAGGGCACACTCCTCTGATCCCACATTTATACACAAGGTCAGAAGTCAATTTCTCCACACAGATTCTTCTGCCACACACATTTCTGGCATTTTAAGATTTCCTTTGGTGATTATTTATTCCCTTGGTAGTATAATGGAAAATGTTAAATGTTTCGTGTCTTTTTAAATGTATGAGCTATATAAAACATTTATTATAAGATCAAAGAGTAGATATTTTAAGCATTTTGGTCAAATATCTCTTTTGCAACTCCCCATCTCTCTCACCATACCCAAACTATAGATCATAAATAGAGCTCAAAGGGATGGTTGTAACTGGATTCCAATAACTTCAAAAAAATAAGTGTTCCCAGATTATAGTTGGCTTGCCACTGATTTAGATATTTATATTTTAAATTTCCCTAATGGTTTAATATTATGATTATACTATAACAAAACAAAATATTATACAAAATACATTGTCGTTTGAATAACAAATGTAACAAGTTCTGTAACTGAAATCTGGAATCAGCCTTTTATTGAAAAACAGGTATTCATACTTTAGATTTTTTTCAAAATATATATTTTATAAATAATATGAGTATAAATATATATAAATGCATATGATTATCTATATATTTCTTATTTCACCAGGTCTGTGCACTTTCAATAAATATATACTTCATATTGCTTTAGGAGGAATTAAGGTGAGTATATCGGATTAAATCAGTTTGAAGTGCAAAGTATATTTGAAAAGACTCTGACAGAAAGACGTGTAAGAGTATAAAGGTAAAATACCATCATGAGTAATTTATGAAACATGAATTTAATCCTCCAATATGCCAAATTTAGGACAGAACTTACTTGACATTGTCACACACAGAAGTGACCTTTCTGGGATGGTATTTCCTTGATAACGTATTATGAAAATATATTCTGTTCTTTGCAAAATTCAAATTCATTTCAAAGCACATTAAATGTGAATAAATAAATTTTTAATGAAACAGAGAGTTGTTTTGGAAATGTACTCCGTTCACTGCCAGACTCTCAATGGCTTCGTTTCTCTGTGATTATCTCTTTTTCATAAGGTCTGTGCTACCATTGTCTGATTATTAAATTCTGGATAGCCTTTTGTATCTCTTACACAGTTAGAAAAGGGAATTAATAAGTATCTAGCCCACAAGCTACTTGCTCAACTTTTCCTGTGAAGATGCTCATCAGAGATCACTCACAAACAGTTGCGCCTACAGGCCATCCATTCCGGGCATGAGCGGTGACTAAGGTGTGACTTCCAGCTAGTGTTCAAACAGTGTGACTCATCACAGTGATCTTTTCACTGCATGAAGAGTTATTTGAAAGATATCTATTATCACTATGGGATACATGTTCTCCCAAGATATGATTCATATGTACCTTAAAAGTCCTTCTCTCTTCCCGAAGACAGCAGTGACCAGCAGCAGGGAAACCTTTGTTTTTCATTCTCCACCCAAATCTGCAGTAATCTTTGGTTTAATGAGGGATGGTACATTCTAAATGGATCCGAGTTCCAGGATTTGGGAGACAAGACTGTGGATGGCAGTGATATCGGCAAATAGGTACTGTCAAATTGCACAGGAGGTAGACAGCCATGTTTAAAAATTTTCACTACTTGTTTTAGTCAAAGCAAAAAACACATGCATGGGTACTTTTCCAATTTGTGTTTTGACATGGATTTTTCAGTTTTAACTAGATTAAAGTGATGAATCAGACAAAGGTGAAAATATATAATGATGATGATGATGACGACAATGTCATATAAGCAAGATTTCTTTCTTATTTCCCTTCTGTTTACATTCTTTCGAAAACTTTGCTAATGGTGTCATAGAGACATAGGTTGATTTTTTTTGGCACACGTTCAGATTTTTGAATCCTAACCCCAGTCCCTTTGAGAGAAGTTGGTGTCAGGTTTTTGTAAAGTGTTGTAAAGTTTTATGGAAAGTGTTGACTTTGAAGCCTAAATACAAAGCTAGGAGAGAGGGAACCAGCCATGTGCAATCAGTTGTACCAACCTGTGTTCATTCTCACTATGACAGCAAAGTTCATCTGGGAAAACTACACGGGACTACACATCATACCTGCACTTTCATATATGACATCTGCCTTCTTTCTCATCAAATTTGGAAATGCTACCTTTCCTTTATAACTGTCATACAGCATCTGTGGGGCCTTCTCCTTGCCAGTGGTCATAAAAGCAGCTGTGAGAAATTGAAGAAAATAAAAATGTCAGAATGTTTGAAACTAGACCAGTTGACTTATAAAATCAAATATATATATGGTGGTATGACCCAGCAATACCACTCTTAGATACTTACTGAGATAAATGAAGACAGTTTGCCACTAAAATTCCCAGGCACAGATATGAACAGCAGCATTCATCATGATATTCCCAACTGAAAACAACCTACACGACCCAGTTGGTGATAGATACAAAATCAACTCTATACAGCTACAAAATGAAATTCTTTCTACAAATAAAATGAAGCATTGACTTTGGTACCACCCCCCAAGATAGAAGAATTAAGAATTAAGTGAATGTGTCTGAGAACTTTCCATGTTCTTTGATTCTATTTTTATGGCATTACAGAAAAAAATCAAAGTAATAACAAGACAGAGCAGATCCGGAGAACTGATAAGCGAGACTGACAGAAAGAATAGATGAAATTTGGGAGATGGGTGTGCTCTATCTTGATCGCTATTCTCTGTATTTGAAGAATCAGCTGGTTACTCTCTGTGAAGGCAGATGTGTGAAATGTGCCAACTGCATTGCAATAAACCAGTCTTGAAAATCACTATGTCCATTTTCACTGCAATATTAAAAAGGTAAATAGATGTTTGTGTATCTCTTATGGCTTTCTTTGTCAATAAAACAAATAAAACCCCAGGTCTCCTCTCCCTTACTCAAAGTATTTGCAAATCTACCCCCACACCTATTATTAAGCAGGACATTTATTGTTCTTAACTATTTGCTAATTTTCTGCTTTTTGAAATCATTTGAAGTTTTACTTATCTTCCCTCAGCAACCCCCCTGAGTAGTGCTCTCTGATAACTAGCACAATTTACACTTTCTTGTTTCATTTTTTTTATGCCATTCAAACTCTTTGGAAATGGTAGATAAAGCCCCCAAATAATTAGTTTCTTTGTTTTTTGACTGTCTGTGAAATGAAGTTAAGTAACTATACAACAAATGTTGTTCTCTTGATGGTCTCACCATTGCTTGGCACCCATGGTAGGGCCCTATATAAGGAAAGTTAAGCACTGCTTCGATGTTATAACCCTTTCTATCACTGCACAACCTTAAAAACAGAGGTGACACATGAAAGAGGAAGCAGGAAACAGGAAAAGGTGTATCAAAGGTTAGAGTAGGGTTTGCAGTATGTATTTTGTTGAGAAACAGTTGACTGGAATGCTATGTAATTAGCATAGATGGTGAAGGATATCTACACCATTTGCACAGATCATCTCAGCAATATGTATTACGCTGCACTGTGTGGGAACACTCTGTTTGGAGGACTTCTCTGAAATATTAGGCAAACTGTGAACAAGAGGATGAGTCTCTACATCTTCAGGAGGGGTGGTCATGATGATGGATGGGGTTGTGACAATTACATTGTTCTGGTAACTTAATAGTGGTGGTAAAGATAGAAGGAGGCTTTGTAGATTGAGAATTTCAGATACAAGTAATGACCATTGGGAATAATGCAAGGAGAAAAAATAACATTATGAAGGAAACATGATGGGAGAGAATAGTCTATGAGAATTTATCATCTATGAATTTTTAAAATCAGAGGTCAATAATAAACAAGACAGTTGCTATTTTCACTCACATTAAGATACTACCTATAGAGCTAAAATGATGTCTCAGTAGTTAAAAGCACTTGTTGCTCTGGCAGAAGATCCCGGGTTCAATTTTTAGTTTCTATACAGAGGCTCACAACATACATAACTAATTTGTGATATTCATCACTTTCTTCTGGCTTCTGCAGCACTAGGTATGCATACAGTGCACATGCATACATGCAAGCAAAATACACACATAAAGGTAAACTTAAAAGAGAAAGATATTACATATAAAAAACTTGATTGTTTTGTATGGCTACCTCCTGACATTAAAGCATTAATTTATTGGGAAGATGCACTCAAGAATTAATGTGAAAATATTCATGCCTTAAAGCATCTGATCTATTAAAGAAATAAGATGATGAGATAGACCAGGAAGGCCTTCAAGCATCAGAGGAGGATGAGGGTGTGGAATTGAACCGATTTGGCAGTTGAGAAAACACATAAATGCATGGAAAAGGAATCAAGAGAAAGCAATAAATTTTGTTAACTTGTTAATATAATATGTGCACCTATTCAGAGTAGATTTTTACCAAAGTGTGCTCTGTTCCCATTAGCATATATGTCCTGCCTCTTGCCATCGGTTCTTATTCCTCTGGGGAAAAAGTCACTATTCTCTTATTATGTGTGCCTGTTCTCATCACAGCACAAAAAAACCACATGATGTTTGGATGAAATTAACAAGATCAACATCTGGAGCAACAAAAGATGCAGGGACACCTTTAGCTTCACTTTTGTGTTTTCAGAGTCTCTTGGATAAGCCAAGTCCTTCTGGGAGAACACAGCTGAGTGTTCTTTTGTCCTTTTTTGTTATAGCTTTTATTCTGCTCAATAAGAGGGGAAACTACTGTAATGTGAACTATCCATTATTCTCACAATTCATGTTTTGTTACTTTAGTGCAGTGGTTCTTAACCTTCCTAATGCTATGATCATTTAACTCAGCTCCTCATGTTGTAGCAACCCCAAACTAGAAATTTATTTCCTTGTTACTTAAATCTTTGATCCAGTTAGGAATTATAATGTAAATATCTGGCAAACAGGATATCTGATATGCGACCATCAAAGGGATTGCAATCCACAGGTTGAAAACTGTTCCTCTACTCTCTAATCATATGAATACACAGGGCCTGAGGAGGCTATTGGCTCAAGAGAATAGAATTTAATATGTGGTATTAGTATCCTAATAAAAAGACCATTTAAGAACAGGCCTTCAGGAGGTAATGAATGCATTGATATCTTGATTTTTGGCTACTTAACTTTAAGAATTATGAACAATAAAGCTTTACTATTTGTAAAATAACAAATTTATTGTTTTTGTTGATTTATTAAAAAAAAGGCCCCACACACGTTTTTCAAAGTTTTTCTGCTGAACTGCAGAGATGATTCTGTGTATGACCTAATCTTAGTGAGGAGTGTCTACTGTGTAGCAATTTAACAAGGGCATCCAGAAAGGAGAAAGCATTTACTACCATCAGAAACCACCGGAAATTTGACAAACTAGCATCAGAAACCAACCAAGATACTAACTATGCAAAATAAAACAAAATAGAAACAGACAAACAAGCAAATAAAAACCACATACAAAAACAAATAACCTCTTCCCAAATTCTACAACTTTCAGTTGGAATGATTTCCTGGTGAGTTCATTATGCTTTTCCTGAAGGCATATGAAGATACAAGTAAGATAAGGAAACAGATGAAAACTTGAATTTTAAACTAAAAAGCATGGGATTTCCGAACAGCTCTTGAAACAGCATGCACAGAGGAAGATAGGGGCAAATGTCTAAGGAATATGATGGTTCTCCCACAATAAGAAACTGAACACCTTCTTTGTTTTTCTCTTTTGATTAAAACAATTAAAATATGTATATTTGCCTATGTTTATGTATTCTTTGTTTGTTTAGTTACCCAGAAAAACCAGAAAAGGCTGTCAGATGCCTTGGAGCTGGTGTTATATAGGCAGTTGTGAGTGCCTGCTGTGTGTTTGGAAAACTGCCTTGGTTCCTCTGAAAGAGCAGCAAGTACTCTTAACCACAGAACCATCGCTGCAGCAATTCTTTTGAATTTCTTGTTTGTTTATCTTATTCTGATTTGAATTCATACTCTGCCTATTGAATCCAGTTTCTTTCTCACTCTTGTCCTTTCTACCCCACTTCCATCTCTATCTTTGTTTGCTCATCTGTCTGTCCAACTGTCTGTCTGTCAGTCAATCGGTCTCTCTCTCTCTCTCTCTCTCTCTCTCTCTCTCTCTCTCTCTCTCTCTCTCTCACTGTGTGTGTGTGAATGTGTGTATGTGTACACATGCACGTGAATGCATGTGTAGCATAAGAGCAAACATAGTCCTGTCACATTGTCATATCTTATATGAACCTGGGAAAAATTTGGGAAAGTGCCGACAAAATACTATGTGTACCACATACAGAATACATGGAATACATTATGGTTGAAAACCTGATGACATACATATGTGTTTGAAATGAAAGTAACTGGATTTAGCTTTGTGAACATCTACACACTTAATATTTCATCTACATTGCTGCCCGATTTGTGAATTATAAAATATGAGCATTATAACTTGGTAGAAAAATAAATCCAAACAAGCAAAATTATTTAATGCAAATTTTTGAATGCTAAAGAAAGTCTGTTAAGCATTAAGTACATGTTTGAAGAAACAGAGTGTCCCTTGATACCCCTTTTTTTCCTGTGGAAAGCCAGTCAGTGTTTCCATCTACCTTCTGAAGACACTGGCCTCTAACTCTGCGATCAAATTCTTCTGCGTGCAGAGATGTGCAATGCAGAATAATCCCTGCAACATCATCGTCCTCCAGTTTTCCCTGGTCATCCAAATGCAATTTTTCATCTAATTAATACTTGAGAAAGTTTATCTTTAAAAAAACCAGGAGACTATTCAGCAGATGACTAAAACATATTTTTTGAGAACCTAGATGGTATAGAATTCTTTCTTATATAGAATTATTTTTCTCCCCATGTACTTTTTTTTTCCAATTTAGAACTTCCTGTTCCTGGATGAGAGTTTGTTCCAGGGTTGCTTTACTCTCCAGAGGCAGGATACTTATGCCTTCTCAGGAACAGAAAGGAAGAGGAAGTGCGTAAAATTGTCATTGTGCTGTGTTTTGGGCACCTTCACACACCCTATGAAAACAACAACATAATGCCAGTGTTTGCTCATGAACAGCTTCCTTGAGGTAAAACACAACTTCATAAGTAAATTCAGTCTACAGTGCGTTGAGGAGGTCACTTGTTGGTTTCTGGCTGCTCAGCCCTGAAATAATCACAGAAACCATATTATTTAAATATTTTTGTTATTTAGCTCCTTCACAGTCAAAAAATTCAAAGAAAACACAATAACATACATAATCCAGACTCTCTGTGTATGTTCCAATTTTTCATGGCTTATTATTTTTTTACTCCTTTAATCTATGACTGTCTATACTGACTCTTTAAACACTTTATTACAATTTACTTCTTTTTTATAACTTTGTATATTCTTTTTTCTCTCTCTCCCAAGTCTATGTACATTTGTCCAACACTGTGACCCATTTAGAAGTCTTTTACATCGGAATCTGTCGGATTGTGTATCTGTAATTCTTTACTGTCTAGAAGTGCTTCTTAAAATGCTAAACAATACTTAAAATCTTAAATTGCAGCATTGCTAGGTCAAATACAGCACTACCTGCTTACCCCACCCAGTCCAACATGGCATGGCGGAGGAGATTCTTCCAGTGCTTCTGAGCTGCACACACCACTCCAGTTCCAAGTATGCAGCAGGTCTATGTTGAGCCATTAAACAGTAACATGCTGCTTACAAACCCCATTTAAATGCTCAGTCTCCTGAAAGATTCAGAGGTTGCACTGGCAGCATAGACCAGAAAGCTGGCATTTCAAAATGGTGTGGCTTTTTTTCCCTGCTACCACTGAATCAGAAAAACCTCTCTTAAAGAAGCTGTGACATGCCACTAGCAAAATTCTGGCTACCAAGAATCCATGTTTAACTATGTTTTTTTTTGTGTCTAGAATTCCTTTTTAAGCTTTCTCAGGTTTTTATATGGATGTAGTTACCCATGTTGGTATTCCAATTGTTGTGGTGAGGCCATTTGTTGGTTCCTGGCTGCTCAGCCCCAAAATAATCACACAGAATCTATATTATTTAAAACACTGCTTGGCTCATTAGCTCTAACTTCTTAATGGCTAACTCTTATATCTTAATTTAACTCATTTCTAGTAATCTGTGAACTGCCACATGGCTGTGGCTTACCTGCTAAAGTTTCAACATTTGTCTCTGGCAGAGCTACATGGCTTCTCCTTTACTCTGCCCTTCTTTCTCCCAGCATTCACTTCAGTTTTCCCTACCTATCTCTTTCTGCCCTGCTCTGCTATAGGCTCCTTTATTAACCAATGGTATTCACAGCACACAGAGGGGAATCTCATACAGTACTACTCTCACCTTCACTACAGATTCATGACGATGAATAAACATAATCTGAACTCACAAGCAAGCTGTTTAATAAAGTTAAAGATACACATGAGAGACACATGATAAATGGTCAACATATTCATTTGTTTACCCTGGTCAAGGCTAGTAAGTGCTGCTCAAAGAACAGGTGTTCAGGCACTAGTAAGTGAGCACCAGACATGAAAAGCAAGCACCTTACTTTGTTGTAATGATGCTGTATGATCTTAGCATCATCTACTCGACTAAGTAAATTCTTTATCCAGCAGATTACCAGTCTGTCCATTGTCTATATTACCTTCTCTTTCATTTTTTAGCAAGTAAAATACAATTTTTCCATGCACACCACATTTAGATAAGAATATGTTTCTGGAGTTGAGCTATAGAGATCAACAAATCTGGGACCAATGAAAGCATGTTTCTCAAAATAATGAAAAACATAAGTGTAAATGACTTCTTTTTTCCCTAAGTATCTTTCTCATATTTATATTTTGGATGACTAATATATAGTTTAGAAATTGAACAAAAGGCATTTGGTGAGTTAAAGGAATGTTCTCTGAAGAATCTAATGTGATGAATGTTTGAGGAAAATAGGCAAGACTTTCTGTGCATGTGCAAATGTGTACAAGTACAAATATGTATTTATATATGTGGTGATGGGAGTGGATTTAAACTAGGCTCAAATAAAAGCTTCTTGCCACAGTTAATGTTATAAAACTGGAAGCATTTTCCCTTCTATGTTTATAATAAAATGCATTTAGAAGAAGAGCTTGTACATTACAGTGAATAAGTTCTGCTAATACCTGTAATTTACTATAAATACATTAATTACCCACTGAGTTAAACATTATGGTGAAGGATCAAATAAACACTGGTGCTGTTGCTTCCAATCATACTTTATGGATCACTGAACAGATTGTTTTATTTTATTGAACTTTAGATTTACTATTTATGTAAGCCGGAGAAACCCTGCCTCGAAAAATCCAAAAAAAAAAAATCACCCTTTGAAGGCTGGATAGAACTTACCATTGTAAAGAATGCTTGCTATTCTTGAAGCATATGGGAATTTGGTTCTCAGCACCCACTTCAGATGACAACTACCTATAATTACAGACCTAGGGAAACTGGTGCCCACTTCTGATCTCTTCAGTCATTTGTACTCACATGCATGTACCCACACACTGATACAACCAAATAAATAAACACATCCTGTGTCAGGTAACCCAGACTCAGAAAGACAAATGCAGTATCTACACATTCATAAGTGGATACTAGGTGTAAAGCTAAGGATAACCATACTACAGTCCATAGCTCCAGAAGATCTAGGTGACAAAAATACCCTAAGAGGGATGTATAGATCACCCTAGGAAGTGAAAATAGATAATATCTCCTTGGTAAACTGGGGTCAGGGTGTCTGTAGAGGGGAGGTGATGGGGAATGAGAACATGAGGTGGTGTGGGAAGTCCTTCTGTATATGTGTTGCTTTTATTGGTTAATAAAGAAGCTGCTTTCCGCCAGTAGCTTAACAGAATATAGCCAGTCTTGAATATATATATATATATATATATATATATATATATGAATACCATTGGTTAATAAAGGAGCTTATATATATATAGCATATATATATATATATATATATATATATATATATATATATATAGAGAGAGAGAGAGAGAGAGAGAGAGAGAGTAGGTGGAGTCTAAGAGCACTATATAGCCTATATAGCCACCAGAGGGGAAAGACATGAACTGCTGCTAGCTGGAACCTTGCCAGTAAGCCACAGGCCTCATGATAAAATATAAAGTAATGGAAATGGGTTAATGTAAGGGCTAGTTAACAATATTCTTAAGTGATTGGTTAAGCAGTGGTTAATATGGTTTCTGTGTGATTATTTTTGGAGTCTGAGCAGCTGGGAACAGACATGTGGCCTCCCCTAACAATGAGGAAACAGGATGATTGAGTTGGGGTAGTGACAAACTGGGAAAGCAAGGAAAGAGATATTTTGATAGAGGTTATGGGGTTAGGGAGAAACCTTATGCTAGGAAAAATCTCAAGAATCCACAAGAATGATCCCAACTAAGATTCCTGGCAGTGGTGGAGTGTAGTAATTAGAGCGGCGGGGCTGCGTCCCAGGCACCCGGCCGCCCACATGGCTAGCTCTAGCTTATGCCCCGAAATAATTACATGGAAACTGTATTCTTTTAAACACCGCTTGGCCCATTATATCTAGCCTTTTCTCGGTTAACTCTCACACCTGGACTAGCCCATTTCTTATAATCTGTGTAGCCCAAGAGCTGGCTTACCAGGAATGATCTTAACCGGTGTCTGTCTGGAGTGGGAGAATCATGGCGACTCCCTGACTCAGCTTCTTTCTCCCAGCATTCTGTTCTGTTTACTCCGCCTACCTAAGGGTTGGCCTATCAAATGGGTCTAGGCAGTTTCTTTATTAATAAGAAATCACTCCCACATCAGTGGAGAGGGGGCCTAAACTCGCATTTTCCTGCAATCAGATGATGTATACGTCATCATAGAGCCTTCATCCAGTAACTGGTAGAAACAGATGCAGAGATCCATAGCCAAGCACCAGCCTGAGTTCCAGAAGTTCAGTTGAAGAGAAGGAGGAAGGATTATATGAGCAAGAGATGTCAAGAGTATGATGGAGAAAGCTACAGAGACAGCTGAACCAACCTCATGGGATCTCAGGAACTCTAGACCAATAGCTGTGGAGTCTGCATGGACCCAAACTAGGCACGAAAGAGACTGCTCATTTGTTTCCCAGCTGCCCAGACCAGAATAATCACACAGAAACTATATTAATTATAACATTGTTTGGTCAATAGCTTCTGCATATTTCTATCTAGCTCTAACAACTTAAAATAACTTATTTCTATTAATTTGTGTATCACCACAAGACTGTGGCCTACCAGTAAGGTTCCAGAGGCATCTTACTCCTTCAGCAGCTACATTGTGTCTCTGACTCTGCCACTCTTTCTCTATGTCTCTGTTCAGATTTCCCACCTGGCTTTATTCTGCCTTACAATAGGCAAAGCAGCTTTATTCATCAACCAATAAAAGCGACACATATACAGAAGGACATCTCCCCTTTTCTGTCTAAATAAAAGAATGGTTTTATTTTAGCATAGTAAAATTACATATATAAAACAATTATCAAGCAAGAATTATAGTTACAATATTTAGTTCATTTATATTTGGCAAATTACAGAAAATACTCTATCATCTATCTTTGTGAGTCTAAAGTTTTATATTTAATTTATTCTTTATCATAACTAAGGAAAACTATAACTATCTGTCTTCAAGCCTTCAAAGACCCCAGAAAAATACAATATTGCTTAAGTAAACAGGAAGTGCATTGTAAGCAATTTTCAAAACACTAAAATTGACAGAGATATCTTGCTGCCTGGACAGTCTCTCAAAGTTCTTCTGTCACATTGGAGCATCCATATTTGGCCCATAGTAGCCATCAGAATTTTTCATGAAGCAGAAAACCTTAAAGACAGTTCCACCTATATTGGCAGTTTGTCAGTCACTTTCTTTCGTGTCCGCAGAATGTCTGGCAGACTCTTTCATGAAGCAGGAAGCTTTCTTAGGTTTTATGTGGATGTACATTGCGGAACTTGGGTGCCATTTTGAGAGCAGAGACTACTTGTTTGCTTCTTGGTTTCCCAGACCTGCCTGAATAATCACACAAGAACTATATTAATTACAATACTGCTTAGCCAATAGCATAGTTATATTCCTAGCTAGCTCTTACATCTCAAATTAACCCATTTCTATTAATCTGTGTTTCAACATGAGACTGTGACCTATCAGTAAGTTTCTGGCAGCATCTTTCTCCATCAGAAGCTACATGGTTTCTCTTTGACCTCACATACTTTCTGTGTATACCTTTGTTCAGATTTCGTGCCTGGCTTTATTCTGATCAATCATAGTCCGAAGGAGCTTTATTCATCAACCAATAAAAGCAACACATATACAGAAGGATATCCCACATCATCACATGTGGCTGACAGTTGTGTAGCTTGGTCTATTTGAGGATCACCTAGCAGTGGGACCAGGATTCATGAACTGGCTTTTGGGGGCCATTCCTTATGGTGGGATGTCTTACTCAGCCTTGATGCAAGGGGAGGGACTTGATCCTGCCTCAATTAAATGTGCCAAGCTTTGTTGACTCCCCATGGGAGGCCTTACCCTTTCGGAAGAATGGTTTATTACCTGTGGTCCTCACTTTATCACAGGAGGAAACATGCTTCTTGGATGGAAAAAAGTTTTAGACACTTAAACATCATATAATAGAGTATTCTAGAAAACTTTGGTCAAATGGGTTTTTCCTTTTTGAAGGGGAAGTAAAAGAACAATCTACTTTCTTGAGATTTACTCAGCCTTAGAATTAAGGCGCAGTTATCTATTAGGTATGGGTGTGCAGCACATATAGGATCCAGAGATATTTTAGGGCACCATACAAATTTTAATACATTCAAAATTAGTAGAAAAACATGAACTTTTAGATTAAATTTTTTGTTATGAACTATCCATATATTCATATCAATAGAGTATCAAATATAATTTTAAATATTACTTTCTAGTAAAAGGATCCAATAGAAAAAATTACCAAAGGCTTATATTTGGGATAAAATGTGATTTTATCCTGCAGATGATTGATTTTTTTGAATGCCAACTTATACATGTACTTTGTGAAGCCCTGTTATAGTGACAGCAGGCTCAGAGCATAGGAGAATTCTTGTACTTTATATGTTGTGGAGTAGGGTAGTGGTCATGTAGAAAGCTTCAAGAGTTTCTGAGCACATTTGTCTCAGAATGTGAAACAGGGCCACATGGTGATTAAATAAATTCTCATCTATGGAAGGAACCACTGGAGAAATAGGCTAATAAGGCTTGCAGTTCAGAATACAGGAAAAGTACAAGGAATACAGAATGACTTCATGTTTGAGGGACCTACATTTTAAGCGACATAGGCATTTTAGCAACCTAGTGGAGAGCTGATAAGCTTATATAAATGTGTGCTACTACAAATATCACAAAGAATTTCCACTCAAGAAGCAGTAGGTTGTATTTAAGCCTGTCAACATGCATGCACAAAGCCTTCCCAAAATAAATCAGAACTTAGAGTTAATGCAAACTCCAGACTTACACCTCTGGCATAGCTATTTGAGCTCAGTATCCAGTGTCTCATAAGACAATTTTTGACATCTCTGACATGCTATACTTTGTCAACAATAAGAGAGATACTTTTACTTTATTTATTAGTTTTTCGCCATTATGCAAAATTATATCTATTAAATTGCTTCTATTATCATTTTGAAGATCTTCAAATAAGTTGTGAAATACTTGACATGAAACACTGTAAAAGATATTTTTTAAGAGTCATCTTTGAATTCACCGATTTCTATTATGAATCAAAAACATGCATTTTGGTTGCAGTAGATAGCATAAGTGGTCTAGCTATGCTGGAAATATAATGTGCAACTGTAATTTAATTTCCTTGAGTCTTCCACCCCACAATGAAAACGCAAGTGTTGCCAATGCTGTGCTACGTGCTAAGAATTTTTGTTAGCCCTGCCAAGTGCTGTTTACTTAATGGAGAACTGAATTACAGTTGGCCTCAGTTTTCTTAACTGTGTGCTGGAGATAATATTTTATGTTCTATAAATTTATTGTGAAGCTCAAGTCAGATAATGCCTATAAAATGCTTTGAAAACATTCAGAGATGATGGAAAGATAAGATAGAGCTATTAATATCCTTTGGGCTCAATTTTGATACAGGAGCCATTGCTTGTAATTAGTTAAAAACAACAACAAGGGATTTGGGCTAATTTATGAGTTTGATTACATCTATGCTGTGTAATTTAAGGTTTTGTTCAATGGTAGTGTCTACAGCCATGCTATCTCTCCAAGGAATAATAAAAGCCAACAGCTTTAAATAGCAAAAACCTCAGTTGCTCTTCGTTGCCTACTTAGCCATTCTGCGAAGTGATTTGTTTTACTCTTTGACACAGTGTTAGTTCTCAGAGTCCTCACTTAGAACCTATTTGTCAGTTATTACAGGGGATGTGCAATGACAATGAATTTATTCAGGATCTCTCACTTCAGAGAGTACTCAATTAAGCCCAACTTATGCAAATTTCAGTGTTTTCCTTTGAAATCGTGAAAACAAAATCTTTGTGCCTTAAGTACTCCCTAAAATTAATGATCATATGTTTCATTTTGTGGTTAGTATTCCAAATTAAGTCTATCCAGCTTAATTTTCTAGACTTTGTAACCATGAATGTAGATTTTGTTGCATTTTTAGTGCTTAAAGTCTCCCCATTTTTACTTTCTTTTAACTAATATTCTGTAATATTCATGAAGATTCTACTTTTGAAATTAAGAAAACATACTAAAACTGAAGATGACCTAGCTGAAGGTAGAAACCTTTCTTTTTTATTGACCTTCAAACCGGTATTATTTCAATAATAATATAATTCATTTTCTAAATTCAGATGCTAGACAAATTATGGCTTCGTTTATCTTGGTCTACAGTTCTAGAAGGTTATAGTGAAGGGGTGGGACCTAGTGAAGGCCATCACCTTCAGAGTCCCAAGGCAGCATAGGGCAGCATCAGCTGTCAAGACACCATGCCTGTATACAGTGTGTGTCTTCAAGCCTCTCTCATCACTCTTCTTTTTTTTTTTAATTTATTTATTTATTAAAGATTTCTGTCTCTTCCCCGCCACCGCCTCCCATTTCCCTCCCCCTCCCCCAATTAAGTCTCCCCCCCAGCCTGAAAAGCAATCAGGGTTCCCTGTCCTGTGGGAAGTCCAAGGAACCCCCACCTCCATCCAGGTCTAGTAAGTTGAGCATCCAGACTGCCTAGGCTCCCACAAAGCCAGTGCGTGCAGTAGGATCAGAAACCCATTGCCATTGTTCTTGAGTTCTCAGTAGTCCTCATTGTCCGCTATGTTCAGAGAGTCCGGTTTTATCCCAGGCTTTTCCAGACCCAGGCCAGCTGGCCTTGGTGAGTTCCCAATAGAACATCCCCATTGTCTCAATGTGTGGGTGCACCGCTCGCGGTCCTGAGTTCCATGCTCGTGCTCTCTCTCTTTCTGCTCCTGATTTGGACCTTGAGATTTCAGTCCTGTGCTCCAATTTGGGTCTCTGTCTCTGTCTCCTTTCATCGCTTGCTGAAGGTTAATATTCAGGAGGATGCCTATATGTTTTTCTTTGGGTTCTCCTTATTTATTGTTTGTGATAGCCAGAACCTGGAAACAACCTAGATGCCCTTCAACGGAAGAATGGATGAAGAAAGTATGGAATTTATACATATTAGAGTACTACTCAGCAATAAAAAACAAGGACTTCATGAATTTTGCATACAAATGGATGGAAATAGAAAACACTATCCTGAGTGAGGTAAGCCAGACCCAAAAAGAGGAACATGGGATGTACTCACTCATATTTGGTTTCTAGCCATAAACCAAGGACATTGAGCTTATAATTAGTGATCCTAGAGAAGCTAAATAAGGAGAACTCATCACTCTTCTTAAAAAGCCATTAGAACTCAAAGTGGGGACTCCACCCTAATCATAACACTATCTAACCCTAAGCACTTCACCAAGACTCTGCCTTTAAACACCAAAGATAGATCAAGTTTACAACCTCTTTATTCCTTACAATGGAGATTAAATTTAAATATGTGAAATCTTGGGAGATACATGCAAGTCATCTTAAACTCATCGCATTTTATTCGCTGCTTTCCTGATTCCTATTCCTTCCACCCAGCGTATTGGCACTCTTATCTTGATCTAGCGTTAATGTAAATTCTGAAGTACAAAAAAAAATCACATTTAAAACTCAACATGAAAAAAAAGATGTGAACTTGTAAAGCAAAGAAGTTATCTGTTTTTCATGCATAATGGTCAGGCAGGCTCAGGTTTATCATGCAATACCATAAGTGAGAAATAGCAAGAAAAAAGCAATGGTGAATTTGGAAGAAAGAGGCAAAAGGAAGAAAAATGAGACAAGGGAAGGGCAGAAGGAGGGGTAGAAATGGTATAATATAGTGTAACATAGTGTAGTTGTAATGTGAGAAGTCCTTCTGTATGTGTGTTGCTTTTATTAGTTAGTGAATTGAAGAACCTTCTTTGGCCTGTGGCAGGGCAGAGTAGAGCCAGGTGAAGTGGGGGAGGGTAGTGGTGGTGGTGGTGGTAGTGGAGAATAACTGAATGCTGGTAGAAAGAAGGCAGAGTCAGTGAGAAGCCATGCAGCCACTGCAGGAGCCTGCCATAACTCTTTGCTGGTACACCACTGCCTCATGGTGATGCAGATTAATGGCGATGAGTTAGTTGAGGATATAAGAGCTAGTTAGAAATACCCTTAGCTATTGGCCAAACAGTATTGCAAATAACAAAGTTTCTGTGTGATTACTTCAGGTCTGAGCAGTTAGGAATGAACAAGCAGCCTTCGCCAAAATAGTTGTGTGTAAAATTCTTAAGTAAGAATTAAAGATGATATTTAAAATGATAAATTTTTATGTATATGCATTATCTGCATAATCCCCCAACAGTTGCTGTATATGTGTTGCTTATATTGGTTACAGAATAAAGCTGCTCTGGCCAATGTCTTAGCAGAGTATCGCCAGGCAGGCAATCCAAAATAGCTGGAGAGAGACAGGAGGTAGAGCAGGGAGATGCCATGTAGCTGCCAAAGGAGACGGATGCCCTGGAACCTCACTGGTAAACCAAGAGCCTCATGGTAAAGTATAAAATAATAGGAATGGGTTGATTTAAGATCTAAGTGCCAGCTAGAAATATGCTTAAGCTATTGGCCAAACAGTATTACAATTAATATAGTTTCTGTGTCATTATTTTGAGTCTGAGTTGCTGGCAAACGAACAAGCAGCTTACATTTACAAGTTGCATTTTTTTTTTTAATTTACAAGGGCTCAGGGATACATCTTGTATTGTAACCACACCAATGGTTTATGAAATGTTTACTTTTAAATCTTGTTTGCTCTGTATACTCTGAATGCATTTATCATGTTTTAAGTATTTTCAGTTTAAGTTAATATTTTGATAACTTTGATAGTTTTGCGTCAACTATTAATTTAATTTAAACTGGCTGTATTTTAAAATACTTTTGATATTTTTTATTTGTCTAGGGTATATCCATGCGTTTGTACTCATGCAAAGAAACACATGTAGAGGTCAGGAGAAAAATAACAGAAACTGATTTTTTTCCTTCACCATGTGGATTCTGGGCATTGAGCTCAGGTCAGCAAACCTATTCAGAAAGTACCTGTACCCATTGAGTTATCTCACCAGTTCTATTCTGACAATAATTTGGAGAGTTTATTATTGGAATTATTTCTATAAACTGGATTCTACTACTTGATAATGAGTTCATGTATGTAAATCATAGTTTTCATTTTATTTGTTAAATAAATTAATCAGCTTTTGTTCTGAGTTCAATAGAATCAATTAAATCTTTTTTCTAGATGAGGACCCACAATATTTCACTCGTCTTTGTGGCTCTATAGGCAGTTAATGGTTGCTGTGGGAGGAAAGAGATTTTTATATAATATTGTCAGTGGTAATTACATAATCATGAGTCTGTAAATATCCCCAACTAACCCCTCACTCACACTGTTACAGGTAAGCCTTATGAAACTCATTGGATCACAAAAATGAATTTCAAGAAGAGGGAACTAGATGAAAAGAGTGGAGGAGGACAAGAGGGAATAATGGAGACTGAATATTATCAAAACACAATAAATACTTCTATGAAAAATGTCATAATTGAACATATTATTATATATAATTAAAAGCTGATCAATCTCAACAAACCAGATATTTAATGTTAATGCTCCTTGTTTGGCCTTGGGAGTATGGAGGTGAAAGGTAACTCTACCATATGTGTAGCACTTCGCTTACCATAGGCCACTTGGTTACTCATAGGGAAGCATGTTTATATTTGTGGTATTTCCACATATTCATAGAACATTTTTAATTATCATTCCATTAGGTACTCTTTGCTTGGGCTTTGACCTTGGGCAAACATTTGCTCAGTCCCCAGTGTTCTTTTTTGAATATTGATAAAAACTTCCATGATTCTCTAACTTTTGCATTGTGTGCACCTAAAAAAAAATCAACTCAATATGGATGACAAAGTCTGGTGTCAATATGAGTTATAACTTGATTTTTCTTGAAAGGAAACTACAGTTTCCTCAACAACCAGAATATAGATATCCATTCTAGTAGGAATATATCTAGATGTAGAACCAAACAGTGATATATGGAACCAGAAACAGAGGGAGGAGGTAGTATGAAACACAGGCTTTTGTAACCTCCTTCTTGTGAGAACTATCAGTGAGTCCTATGGGAGCTATTTTCCAATGCCATGCTCACAGTGATCCAAGACCCTTTCTCTAGGTACTACTTCCCAAATAAAACTACAAACTAAACTTTCAGTCTGTGAATCCTTCAAGAACACTCAAAACATATTCAAACCGCAACACATAGCTAAATAAACAGTATGTATATCTGTCTCCTGGTCTCTTCTTTTATTGTAAAGCTCCTCAAATGCAATCATGGTGACTACAATGATTTTATGCAATCTTTATTATCCCGTGTCCTAATTACTTTCCTATTGTTGTGATAAAACTCCATGACCAAGGCAACTTATAAAAGAAAACATTTAATTTGGAACTCATGGTTTCAGAGGGTTATTTTCCATGACCTTTATGGCAGCGATGTGGCAATAAACAGACAGGCATGGTGGTGTAGTAGGATCAAGGGCTTATGTCTTCATCTACAGGCATAAGACAAAGAGAGCTAACTAGAAATGGTATAGAATTTTGAAACCTCAGAGTCCACCACAGTGACATACCTCCTTCTCCAGCAAGGACATGCCTTCTAAATCCTTCCCAAGCAATTCCACTAGCTGGAAACAAAGTGTTTAAGTATATAAGTAATATTCTTATAAAACCAACAAATCTCCAATGTCCCATAATATTAATATCATATGCAAATTACTTCCTTATACATATATATTCTCTTAATTAATCATAGTAAAGATCAATTCATAATACCTTAGGACTTATAAATGAAGCTGTATTTCAACCACAACACTTTCTAATTGAACCTTAAACTTAAGAAATGAGTATTGAACATTAACAATAGATTTAGGCCTCAGCACATGAACCAAAAATTCTGTCAATCATGGAAAATTCACTATGTCAAAAGAAAAGATGATAACTAATGTCTGAAACTCTTTCTTAAATTTCAGGCATCTTTTTATGAATGGATTAAAAAACTAATTACTACTGTGAAATAGCGTGCCATTTATTCAGCTCTCCAGTCATATATATATGCTACCCAGAATTGCACCAGTGAGTAGTGGGCTAATGCTTTAGTTATTTTTAAAGTTTTTTTTAAGTCCCTAGCTTTTACTGTTGGTCTTTGTTTACAACCATTTCCAATAAGATTCCTGTTCAATGGCAGCTCATGTCGATTATTCCTGCGGTTACTTTTTAAAGCCACAGCTGCAACCAAAGCAAGATGAATATCTTTAAAGAGTAGAAGCAGAGTAAAAGCATGTGACCGTAAATGTGGTTTGACATGGCATGGGTCACTTGATTTCCAGAACCAGAAATGAGTAGAAATATTTGCGTTATTCAAATCCATAGCATCACAATAGTGAGTAAATAAAGTCAAAATCAATGTGTGCTACAGGCTCCTGGACCACAGCACCCATGCTTAGAGATTAAGCTGAATCTAACAGCAAAGAGTTACCCAGTGAATTGGGAAGAAGCACAAATACACGCTTCACTTTTGTTGGGCCAACTTCCAACTAGCTTGCTAAAATGTGCAATATGCTTGCATTTTAAAATTGCTTGTTTCCAATAAAAGAATGAAGCAGGTCTCAACACCCATAAAACTGTCAGACATGGGTAGATGAGAAAGAGCGATCAGATAAAAATAATGATGGAAAGGAATATTAAAAAAGCACTAAAATGAGAGCCTTCTAGGAGGAAGAAAACACTTATAAAAAGAGACAACCATCAAATAGCTATAAATCTGATGACTTGATTGAACAATTTGGGGAAGATGTAAGTTTTGTAAGGTTTTAAAGTGCATGAGTGACAAGAAAAGAATGGTTATGATACTAGAATGGTTATGAATTCACACATGGGTAAAACAAATAGTGGGGGAATTCTTCGAAATAAAAAAAAAATATTAGTTACTAGAAGGAGGAGTGAAAAACTGCTAAAAAGAAAAATCCGGATGAGCTTCAGATTGAGAAATGAGGGTAAAACTAATGATTGAGAAATAAGGATGATTGTTCTACAGCATATAAGAATTGGAGGAAGGGAAAATTTGACACGCAAATGATTAGGAGAGAATAAAGCTAGATGAAAATGTAAAATACTCAGAAGCAACAGAGCTCAGAAGATGCCAACAGTCACTTCAAAGTGCTAGATTAAGGAGCATTTATGTGTCCCTCTAAATTGTTGTTTAAGAAAAAAAAAGGTACCAGGAACACATTTTAGTATACACATGAACAATAGGTTATATTTGTAGAAGTCCAGGGACAATTATTTTAGTCTCAAATAATTCATATACCTGTGGCAGAAGTAGAATTGTGAACAACTGTGTGGGGAAAATAAAATGGGCTTATACATATAATTCAAACACATCTTTTTTGCTGAAATTTTATTGCTTTTTTTAAAGTCAAGGTACAATTTTGGATGATGTATGGAAATAATGTGGATACAGTCAGGGGTAAGAGGAAGATATGCACAGTAGCTTTAAATTGATTGAAAAACCTAAAGATTAGGATATGTTCCTAACATTAGCTAGTTTGGTATCTGTAATGGGGTCCTAATTGGATAATAAATGACAAAAACCCACGTCAAGTTCTTTGGCTTTTTCTGTCATCCACAAAAAACATGATAATAAACTGAATATTGATAATAGAGGATAATAGAGAAAAAATGCAAACTTAGGAAAAGTAGGAATGATCACATGACTTTGTACTGAAAACATTCATAAAACTACTTAAATAAGAGGAATACGATAATGTAAAAAAAGCCACATAAGAGTGGTAGAAATTAGATAATACTCATTTTTAAAGCAAATAAAGTAATTTGTGAAATTAGGAAGAAAATGAAAACAAAAATTGCCAAATATAAGTCAAGATTAGTGCTAGGGTTTGTAGGGTTTGAGAATGAAGAGACTGATTGAATCCTGTGTGAAGGCTTGGTCTCTCTCATGGATCATCACAGAGGTGAATGGAGCTCAGCCTTCTTCAGTGTCTCAACATAGTTGAATTCATCACTTGGCAGCAATATTTTAAGTGGTGGAAGGAAGTTCAGTTGGAGGAAATAGGCCATAGGGTGCATGTGATGGGAAATAGGTATTTTGTTCCCATCCTTCTTTTCCATGTCTGCTACCCTCCCTGCCATGTTGTTCATCCCTGCAGTGGGCTCACAGATACGGAACAGCCAGTCATGGTCTGGAATGCTGACTTGGAGCCCATATACACCTTTCTTCCTTTAAATGGTTTCTGTTGGAAACCATGTGTGAGGATGCAGAAGGCAGCAATTAGTAACTCACACACTTAGCAACCCACTTAGCTATGAAAACACAGGATCGGTAGACCTTTTTTATTATGTACATTTATTGACTCAAATGTAACTGTATAGTCAAGCTTACTTGGAACTTCGGCTTCTTTTTTCCATGCCTCCTGAGTCCAGGGATTACAGTATATACCAACATGCCTGGCTAAAAGTATATATTATAATATTCATTTTTAATATTGTTCTTAAGAGGCACAAACTATGCCAAAGAGTAACTAAATTTGAAAAAAGTGCACAAAATGAAAATAAAATGTTTTGTGTTAACCATGCTAAACAAGAGTTGGCTACACAATAATAGTCAAAAATGCAACTATCATGGTCTTGCATGGTGTGTCAACATACATATAATTCCAATTCTTGTGAGGATGAGACAGGAGATCATCTTTGATGGACTATGTGGAAAGATTCTATGGCATACATAAGAAAGAAAGAAAAGTAAAAAAAGGGATATGTTTTAAATTTTAAATTGGGATTATTAAGTAGGATTTAAAACAAATACCCCAAAGGCATGGTGAATGCTATAAGAATGAAATTATTCACCAGTTTCTAAAAGCTCTGGTGCTCTATTGTAACAAAAGTATATAAAAGTGACGATTGACTAGATAGCATCAGTCAGGTGGGGGACTTTGAAGTACTTTCTGTGACTTTATTGAGAAAAGATTAACAAAAATTACAGAAAATGGAAGCAATACAGTTTCCAGCAAGGCCATCAGGGAGACAGAGTTTGAGTCGTAAAGTTGGGGTTTGTGTGATGACATTTAGTGGCTTCATAAGAAAAATAAAATGAGGAAAGCCCTGACATGGTACTTGGGCTATATCTGATATTCCCTGCTGAGGTGGTTTGAAAGAAAATGGCCTTCAAGGGAGAGGCAACAGTAGGTGTGGTCCTGTTGCAGTGCACGTACTTACTAAAGAAAGTGTGCTACTGTGGGGGTGGACTTTGAGGTGTTGTATATGCTCAAGACACATCACTTGTGTGTCGGACGACTTCCTGTTGCCTGCAACTCAAGATGTCGGACACTTGCCTACTTCTCCAGTACCATGTCTGCTTTCACACTACCACTCCACACCATGATGAAAGTGGGCTAACCCATGACAGTATAAACCATCCCAGCTAAATATTTTTCCTTTATGAGAGTTGTCATGGTCATGGAGTTTCTTCACAGCAATAGAAACTCTAACTTAGACATCTAGCATACTGTGAAGTGTCAGGAAGAACCTTTCTGGGTGCCAATACCACTTTTCATAAAGTTATCAATATTTCTATTTAATGACAGAGAGCACACTAAGACATACTCAAATTCCTTTTCAAGTTCAATGTAACCATAATAGAAATATCAGAAAAAGACATTGCGAGAAAAGATAATTTGCAAGAGGAATGTGAATAAAGTACCATGTAATAACTTGCAAACTAAAATCTCAAATTACGATTTCAGATACTAACAAATAAATCATTGCTATGAAGTAAACTTTAATATTAAGTAAGAAATTAGAAAATGTTTGGAATACCATAGCAACATAAATTTTGGAGAAGGAATAAATATTGAGATGATCAAAGATTAATACTGGCTTAAGACTTCAAATCTTAACAGATTTTAGTAGATTCTTATTTAAAGTAGGCACCTGCCAATGCTTCACTTCAACCATCATATTTTTTTTAAATTAGATGATTGTTTTAATTGCAGACAATGGAATTAGGCTCATTAAAATCACTGAAATCTCATAAAATAAGCAAGACAATGAATTATGCCAATTAGATAAAATATTATTGCTATAGAGGAGCTAATTAAACAAAATATATATTTTACTAATACTCAAGTATATACTAAATAATATTAGACATAATGAAATGTTTATTTTATATAGAAAATAAACAATAAAAAATATTTGAAGCAAATTGATTATGATATGGATTATTTTAACAAATTACAAAACAGTATAAAAATTTTCTATATCAAATTTATCATGTACATATTGTAATTGCTAAAGTCTTGAATCCTGGTCAGGTCTGAAAAATGAAAGGATAGAGAAAGAAAGGAAATTACTTATAATCTATTATATTGTAATGTCACAACATTAGGTCTTATTATTTGTGTCAAAAGCCAATAAAAAAGAGTCTCAACAGAGAGCTAAATCCACATAGGAACAGCAAGGCACACTGTAGATCAATCATACAAAAATGTGACCTCATGCTGGCTCCATGTAAAGAAAGAGCAGAGTGCCATTCTTTATTACAAATCGCATACACCAAAATGGTCCTGCTGGATCCAAGTCCTACACATGAAAACAAAGTCACACAGCCTTTAGAAACACGGTCCACATGCTGTGTCTCCATGGTATGACTTCTGCCAGATGCCAATACCATGCTGTTTTACTTCCCAACCTCCAAAACCATGAGCTCATTTTCCATTTTGACAAGCAAACCTGAATGGGGGAAAAATCACAAGGTTCCACACCGAGATGAAGAGCTTTAGACAATTAGTGACTTCTGAGAGCAGGAGAATCACTCTTCTCCAGGGAAGACCTGATAGTTTATCCAATTCCAAGCAATCAGACCCAAAACACGTATACATATTAGAAACACTGAAGAGACAGAATATTGTGTGTATAAGTATAAATACATGTGTATAACAATAATAATTATATAATAAGAGTCCATATATATGAGAAGGCTAGGGGGCATGGGAAGAGTTGGACAGAGAATAAGGAGAAAAATTCACAGTAAGTATTTAAAGAAATTTTGCATGAGACAAAGAACCATGAAGAAATACTGATAAATTTGTCATCCAAAACTTAAATATAAGAGCAGGTCTTTACTATGTAATCAAGAACAGGTAGTTATAATATTTAAAAAATGAAAATAATTTTTTAAATAACTTATCTAGTAAAAAATGTAGTTGCCATGTATTCAAAGCAGTTCAGATGTTATTAAAGTTATCTTGAATATAAAAATACTTAAAAAATAATCTAGGGGAAATTTTTAATTATTTTTCCATAAGCTCTCACCCTGTACCCTACACTGATCTTAAGCTCTTGGTGACCTTTCTTTCTCAGCCTTCCAAGTACTAACATTACAGACATGAGTCCTCACACCTGGCTTTAAAGGGATATTTTATATACTATTGACAAATTTAAAAGCTGATCTTTTCAAAGAAGCAGAAGTAAATAACTTACTGCCACCATGTTCCTGAGCTAGTATAAATCCTAATCACATTCTAAGTACTTAGCCTTATGCATACAGGTAAGTATAGCCCTCACCTACCACAGAGAAGCTTGCTCTAAGAACAGATAAAGACTATCTCAAAAATCCATAACAGGCCTAAATGCAGACAATTGAACTTGGGGTGCCTAGCCACAAATGATACATCTACAATGCAACCTCTATATCTAAGGCTTAGGGAATACCCCAGAGAAAAGATTTCAAATGTCAAAGGACCAAAATGTCTGCAGTAAGATAATGTATTCTATCTATGACAGGAAAACTTCTTCCATAAAATCTCAACACTAATGCTTGCCTAAACAATAGCTGTGCAGTTACACCCCTAGTCGATATGTCAACATGAATAAAGAAATATTACATGATTTCACCCATAGATAAAGAACTACAGGCAATTGATGACTATTGAAGGAAGGAAAATTATTCTTCTCCGAAAAGCAAGCCTCTAATAGGTTATCTAATCCCAAGTGTTGTTCAGTCCTAAACACACACACACACACACACACACACACACACACACATACACACACACACACACACACACACATACACACACACATACATACACACACAATATGAAATGAACTTGGCACTTTGTATTTATGTATGCATTTATATATGTAACAATAATAATTAAATAAGAATAGGTCAATAATTTGTTGAGGAGTTAGAGGACATAGAAGAGTTGGAGGTTGAAAAGGAAGAGAATGACATAAATACAGTATCATTTGTGAAATTTTTTAAAGAATTACAAAAATTTAAATAAAAATTAGTCATATATTTGAGAAGGTATATAAAAGCATCTGAGCTAAGCACAATTTTCATTCAGTTCTAAAAAAGTATCCTAATGCAAATAAGAATGGATATAAGGTCACTGAAACTAAACATAATTTTATTCCAGGCTTATAAAGAATATTAATAACCATCCACATTGCATGCTTTTAGCAATTTTCTAAAGATTGTAGCTAGTTCTGTACATTTTTGCTTAGCACAAATGGAAATGGGGAAGATTTATGTAATGGGAATATGTAGTGTACTATGTAAGAGTTTTCTGTAAAATATTTGCTTTGTTTTGCAAACAAACTCTTCTTAATGTTAAAAGCAATAGCAAATATTACAAAGAATATTTTATGGTAATTAGATTTGATATAAATATTTTATTTAGTATAACACATTCAGATATAGAGGTAATCTATGAAATGCCCAAGGCAATAGTGCTATTTTAAAAAATGAAATTCTTAGCAGAAAACTCAAACCAGTTTATTTAAAATCTCTGCTTTCTGTTGGGATAATCTTTTTTCCACAGTGTGAAGATGCATCACTGTCATACCTCACCTGCCTAAGGCACCTTCTGATGGATTCAATGAAGATCTGAAACACCAATGGCTAGACAGGAGAGGATAGGCAGAATGTCTGGTCAGAGATAGGAACTATGGGAAGGAATCTGGTGTGGGAGAGTCTCCAGCAAGATGCAGAGCAAGTTGGGCATACTATACTGAGGAGAGGTAATGAGTCATGTGGCGAGTAGATTACTATGAACAGGTTAAATTATAAGAGCTAGTTGGGAATAAGCCTCAGACAAGACCAAACTTTCATAATTAATAAGAAACCTCTGTGTCATTATTTGGGAGCTGATGGTCCAAAAGAAAGACCTGCTACATTTAGCACCTAATGTGGAGGCATATATATATATATATATATATATATATATATATATATATATATATATATATTTCTCCAAGCATAGGGCCCACGGGCAGCTGCCACACTTCTCAGAGGGAAACTAAATAGAAATGCCTATCACAGCACTAGCTCAGCAACTTCCCAGAGCTGGGATGAGTAGGCATGACTGGCATGAGGCTCAGCTCTCATGGACCTGAGTGGTGCAGATTTAGCCACCAGTGCCATGTGCTAAGCAAAGTCACAGAAGGAGCCTAAAGATTCAAGAAGGACTTTGCAACATTTTCCTGGAACCACAACACACAGCAAGCTAGGTCCAGACTGAGAAAGCCTCTGACCAGGTACAGTATGCTTGAAAATATGTTTAGGTGCTGATGAAAGAAAGAAACTGTGTTGGAGGAGACCGTTTGTTTGTTACAGCTGCCTAGAACTGAAATAATCACACAGAAACCATATTAATTAAATCACTGCTTGGCCCATTACATCTAGCTTCTTATTGGCTAATCTCTTACATATTAATTTAATCCATTTCTATTAATCTGGGTATTGCCATGTGGCAGTGGCTTACCGGCAAAGTTTTAGCATGTCTGACTCTGGTGTCGGCTCCATAGCCTCTCTCTGACTCTGCCCTCCCTTCTCCCAGCATACAGTCTAGCTTTTCCTGCCTAGTTCTGCTCTTCCCTGCCATGGGTTCAAAGCAGTTCTTTATTCATTAACCAATAAAAGTAACACACAGACAGAAAGACCTCCCACATGAAAACTGGGCAAAGACAGTCATAGAAAAAATAGTAGAAAATAATGAAGTCTTTAAAGAGAGAGTTAAGTAATATAAAAAATAAACCACATCAGGATGGGAAGAAATTTTAAGAATAAAACATACCATGTTCTTTGCTTTACAGAGGCTTTATAGTTTCAGAAGGTCCAATTTATTAATTGTTCTCTCAGTGTCTGTGCTACTGGGATTATATTTATAAAGTGGTCTCCTGTGCCAATGCACTCAAGTGTACTTCCCACATTGTCTTCTATAAGGTTCACTGTGGCTGGCTTTATGTTGAGGTCCTTGATCCATTTGAACTTGAGTTTTGTGCATGGGGATAGATATGGGTCTATTTTCATTCTTCTACATGTTGATATCCAGTTATGCCAGCACAATTTGTTAAATATGCTTTCTTTTTTCCATTTGATATTTTTTGCTTCTTTGTCAAAAATCAGGTGTTTGAAGGTGTATACATTAATATCCATGTCTTTGATTTGGTCCCATTTGTCCTCCTATCTGTTCTTAAGCCAATACCAGGCTGTTTTAAATACTATAGCTCTGTAATAGAGTTTGAAGTCAGGGATTGTGATGCCTCCAAAAGTTCTTTTATTGTACAGGATTGTTTGGGCTATCCTGTTCTTTTTTTCTTTTTCATATGAAGTTGAGTACCATACTTTCGAAGTTTGTGAAATATTTTTCTGGAATTTTGCTTGGCATTGCATTGAATCTGTAGATTGCTTTTGGTAAGATTGCCATTTTTACTATGTTAATTCTATCTGTCCAAGAGCATGGGAGATCTTTCCACTTTCTGGTGTTGTCTTCAATTTCTTTCTTTAAAGATTTAAAGTTCTTATCATACAAGTCTTCCACTTGTTTGGTTAGAGTCAGTCTGAGATATTTTATGCTATTTGTGGCTATTGTGAAATGTGTTGTTTCCCTGATTTTCTTCCCAGCCCTTTTGTCATCTGTGTATAGGAGGGCTAATGATTTCTTTGAGTTAATCTTGTATCCTGCTACATTACTGACAGTGTTTATGAGTTATAGAAGTTTCTTGGTAGAATTTTTGGGATTACTTATGTAAACTATCATATCATCAGCAAACAGAGAGAGTTTGACTTCTTTTTTAGGATTTGTACCCCCTTGATCTCCTCTTGTTGTTTTATCGTTCTAGCTAGGACCTCAAGAACTATATTGAATAGATATGGAGAGTGTGGACAACCTTGTTCCTGATTTCAGCGGAATCGCTGGGAGTTTCTCTCCATTTAGTTTGATGCTGGCTGTTGGCTTGCTGTATATAGCTTTTATTATGTTTAGGACCTCCTGAAACTGAAAACCTTCTGTAAAGCAAAGGTTTATGGTCAACAAGACAAAACAAAAGCCTACAATATGCGAAAACATCTTCACTAACTCCGCATGAGACAGAGGTCTGATCTCCAAAATATACTCAAGAAATTGGTCATCAAAAGAACAAATAATTCAATTAAAAAATGGTGTACAGACTTAAACAGAGAACTCTTAACAGAGGAATTTAAAATGGCTTAAAGACATTTAGGAAAATGTTCAACATCCTTAGTCATCAGAGAAATGCAAATCAAAACAACTCTGAGACTTCATCTGACACCTGTAAAAATGGCCAAGATCAAAAACACCGATGACAACTTATGCTGGAGAGATTGTGGGGTAAAAGGAATACTTTTGCATTGCTGGTGGGAATGCAAGCTGGTAGAGTCCCTTTGGATGTCAGTGTGGCAATTTCCAGAAAATTAGGAAACAACTTTCCTCAAGACCCAGTAATACTATTTTTGACTATATATTCAAAGGATGCTCAATCGTGCCACAAGGACATGTGCTCAACTATGTTCATAGCAGCATTGTTTGTCATAGCCAGAACCTGGAAACAACCTAAATGCCCTTGTACCAAAGAATGAATATTGCTATTTTTAACTTAAGCACATGGGCTGATTTAATCATTTATTACACACACACACACACACACACACACACACACACACACACACACACACACATTGTTTCTCTAAAGAACTCTAACCAATACAAAACAACGACTCTAGCTCTTGCTTTCATCTTTTCAATCAGCAAACCTTACTACATTGTGGCACTGCTCTTCAACTTTTATCCTGACCTTAAACTTCCATTCCTCTATTTGACTTCTCTTTTTTTCTGTTTTTTGAAAGTTTTGTAGTCTCTTCTTTAGTTAAGAAAAAAAAGTGGTGTGTGTGTGTGTGTGTGTGTGTGTGTGTGTGTGTGTGTGATAAATTTGATGTGGCCTGTGCCTGTAAAGACAAGAAGAGAGTGGAAATGGAGTTACACGTGGTTGTGAGCCACATAACAAGATTCTTGTAACCAAACTTGGGACCACACAGACAGGGGTGCTGTTCTTAATGACAGAGCGATATATCTCTCCAGTCCCTTCCCCATTTCTCTGACAGAAGAGTGATCGTTCCACAAGGACACTGTTCTCTCTGTGATTTTTTTAACTGGTGGTTGCTCCTATGTATTTTCTTCCCCCTTTCCAGGGGAAGCCCTGTATCCTCAACTAAAGCCCCCCTCTTTACCTAAACTCTTTAATTATGTGGATTGCAGCTTGATTATCATTTACTTAACATCACAACAACTAATGATACAAAATCCCCATTCCAACATTGAACACACACACACCTTGTTTGGGCTTTGCCAAGTTCCAGGGTTCAATTGCAGTGTATTCTCACACATTCTTCCATATTTAATGGATGGTCTCTAGAATCCACTGTCATACTTGCTACATCTACCTATATCTTAGATATGAAAGGTCTCCTCGTCCCGATTTCACTTCCTCGGCTAGTGGAAGAATTGAGTTGAAAGACAGCAGGGAAATAAGCTTTTGTTTTTCTCTCAGTTTGCAACTATTGTTTTTTGAAAACTTTACAGGAAAGGGCCATTTATTAAATTCAAACATTCTGTTTGAAGAGAATGTTTCCATTTCTTTTTCCATGTTTTCCTCTTCATTTTCAGTTCCCTAAATTTTCTCAGACTAAATTTTAAAAAAAGTATTTTAATCTCTACCGCAACCTGGGTTTTCTGAAATCCTGAATCAAAGAAAAAGAGTTAATATCTGTGAATATCATTCAAGGAAACCAGTGGGATAAATCAGGGTCTTCCAAGGTGAAATGAAGTCACAGCATTTTGTGTCAGCAGAGGTCTTTGCTCTTGATCTTATGTTTAAGAAAAGTGGATGGTGAATCAACTGATACTTAATGATCTATGGGAACACACATGTTTTTGTTTCCTTTAAAAAAGCCAGTGATTGAACTTTGCATTCTCATTTGGGACTATATTTTATTATGTTGTGTTTTTCTTGATCAAAAACATAGTAAGAGTTTCCTATGAAAGGAATCAACAGGAGGTTGGTGCATAATCACTGAAGTGCAGCCTCGATCATGTCTTCCAAATCAGCATAAGTACTGATAGAACCATTTGAGATAAAAAATTTCATTTTCTCATGAAGCACAGAAGACACTCTAATGTGGGATTTCCCTCTGTGTGCTGTAAATGTTTTTTGTTGCCATTGGTTAATGAATAAATCTACTTTGGCCTACCAGCAGGGCAGAATATGCAAGGCAGGAATTCCAAGCACATAGATGTAGAGAGAGAGTAGGCAGAGTCAATGAGACACCATGTAACTGCCGAAGGATACAGCCACCAAGAGAGGACGGAACCCAGCTACAACTAGATGGCAATACGTAGATTAATTAAAATTGATTAATTTAAGATGTAAGAGCTAGTTAGGAATACACTAGAGTCATTGGCCAAGCAGTGTTGCAAATCAAATAGTTTCAGTGTGCTTATTTGATGTCTGAGTGGCTCAGGAACGAACAAGCACCCTCTGCCCACAACAATTCACTTCCTGTACTTTCCTACTGCTGTCCTGTAAAAATTCTTTTTGTGGTGGACTTGTTCAGTGCAAAGAAGACACTGGCTCCATGTGGCTATTGAAATGTGACAAATATGACTAAGAAAGGAATTTTTGGCTGTTAATTCAAATGTAAATGGTTACATGTAGTTGGGTGTTATGTCACAGAACTGAACAGTTCAAAACCATTAAGACCAACGCTTTCCAAGAATATGAACCAACCTATTGGGGCTAGGGAGATGGTTCAGTAGTTAAGAGCATTTTCTGCTCTTGGTGAAGGCCTGACTTCAGGTCCCAGCCCTTACATGATTGTTTCCAACCATCTGTAAGTCCAGTTTGAGGGATCTGACACTACGAGGAAAAGGAGCTCATGAAGCACCCATGCATATATAACAAATAGTCATACACATAATAGAAGTAAATATAAGAAAAATCTCAATTTTTTTATTGAGTCAAAACTGATGCTGAGAACAACTTGTTTATTGTTATCTCAAGCACATAGCATGAACTATACTTCAACTCAGTGATAAGAAAATCCATAATAAAATGAGGAAATTTAACCTTCAGGTTAAAATAAATGAAATAGATAAATGTCTCTCAACTGGTCTTATGGAAAATTAACATGGAATGCCTACTATTTTTTCTATAAATGCAGTTTTTAAAGGTATCTGATCATAATGCCTTCTATTATAAGAATTAAAAATTATAAATATGACCCATGAGAGCTTTCTAAATATTACTGAGCTCTTTGTACTTCTGCACCAAAATCTCATGTTTCTGGACACATCCCATAGAATCTTGTAAGAGTCAACTCTACTGTCTCTTTAGTCCACAGTCCTTCTTTGCCGTTCTTTATTTAACTCTGCTCACTCTTTAAAGAATATTTTAATTTTTATTATTAAGCCATTACTATAATGGATAAAAAAATATGTCTTTTATTAGATTCCCAGCTCCGTATAAACAGGAAGAAGACTCCTTTATAAGCATTAAATGCATAAGCAAAGATTTTCTACTTTAGAAGAAAGAACTCAATGTAATTTATCTCTACATACAAAATTATCAGGAGCCTTCCCAATGGCTAAGTTAAATAATATATATTGCTGTAACATGTATTAATAGCATGTTTCCTTTATAGCTCCCTTCCCAGTTACCTGATGTAATGAAAGATTCATCTGTCCTCAAATCCAATAGTAATTAATGGGAAGCTTACCATCCGTGAACTAGACTAATTGAAAGTTTTCAAAATAAATAATTGCCTTTTAAAAACTGTATCTAGAATTTGTTGTGTAAAAATTGGCAACATAATTAATTTCAGAACTCTGAGGTTCAACTATTTCTCTCAGTATTGTGATTCTTGTCAGTTTTTCCTACTCATGTCTATGAGAGAGGACAGACCACAGGCAAAGCTGACACCTTGTGAAGTATATTTTAAACTATTTGCATCTCTTAGTTTAATTTATTACAAGCACTTTGTGGACCTAAATATGTTAAAATATGGTATAAGCTCCTTCTAAATGGGAAGTTTTACATTGTGTTAGAATCAATTACTTCTCTTTTTGAACTGGTGAAACAGACAGAAAATGAAAACTCCAGCTGTCTTCTTGGGTTAACAGGTGGCCCACTGAGGAAGTCAGAATAAAAAGACTTTCTTTTCCGTAAGCTCTGATCATTTACTAGCAATGTATAAACCACTACTTAGTCTTAAACTTTTAATTTGAACATATTTTTGTTTTAGTTACTTGTCATAGTGTTGATTGCTTTAAATAAAAATTTTATATGTTAGTAAATAGTAAGTATTTACTATTTAAATAAACTGTAGCTCTAGTTCCAAGGGATATGAAGTCCTCTTGTGGCTTGTATAGACATTGGGAACATATATGGTATACTTGGATACATGTAAGCAAACACTGTTACCCCCCAATACTGTAAATTAAAAATAGAAAAACCCAGATTACTTGATGGTTTAAATACAAATTTAGAAACTCACAGCTTTAAGAAAAAGGATATGAAACTAATGATTAGGCAGGCAGACAAGGATCTCAAATTGATTCCGCTAGTTATAATTAACTGATTAAGTCAAAAAAGGCTCATAAAAATAAAAGTTTCTCAAATTAAAATTTTAGAGCTAAAGAAAATTCACTTTCTAAAATTAGAAAATTCTCTGAATAGAAATGCTTTCTAAGAAGTGCAAGCAAGATGAGACGGTGAATTAATCTGGGAAAATGCACTAAAAATTCTCCAAGGTGTGAAAGCTGGAGAACTTGAGAACATATCTTGAAAACAAAAGGTAGATGAGTAGGGGAAAGGATCGATTTCTAAAGCTTGCAAGCAAAACATAGACAAAAGGTGAGCAAGCTAACAATTTCTTTTCTTCTTTATTTATTTTGTGTGTGTTTATGTGAGTGTGTGTATATTTGTATTTGTGATGTGTGTGTCTCTGTATCTACATATGTGTGCATGAATGTGTGCATGAACATGTGTGTAGCACATGTAGAATATTTTATTTTTCTTTTTTTGGTTTTTCGAGACAGGGTTTCTCTGTGGTTTTGGAGCCTGTCCTGGAACTAGCTCTTGTAGACCAGTCTGGTCTCGAACTCACAGAGATCCGCCTGCCTCTGCCTCCCAAGTGCTGGGATTAAAGGCGTGCGCCACCACCGCCCGGCCGAATATTTTATTTTTCAAAGTGCTGCTTTATCTCTCAAAAGAGGAGAATATGGAGAAATACTTTCAGAGCAGCAATATGTATGACATATTAAACCTGTGTGCAACTCAATCTACCGATGAATATATGTGAAATATGTGAATTATATATACAGTGTGATAATCTTCAGAAAAATATGTCTACATACATGTTTGTAAGTGAATGAAGCACAAAGATTTTATAAATTAAATAGGAGAAGATCCATGAAACAAACACCATAAGATTTTAATCATCCAAGGTAACTGGAGTAGTTAAAATTACAAAAACAAGAAGTAGAATGACAGTTACCGTAGGATGTGAGGCAAGGGTAAGTGTTGGTTTTTCAAGATGTAGAGTTTGGGAAATGGATGTTGGTAAGGGTGACATGACTTGCGAATGTACATTATACAACTAGAATGTACACTTGAATATGGTCAACATGACAATATTCATGAGTATTCTGATATAATTAAAATAATTAAAAAGAAAGAACAACACACAGTGGAGATTATACATATGCTACATAATCTGTTTAACTTAATGTTTGATTTTTGGTTCCAGAGGAGAAGAAAAAAATGTGAGAGAGAGAAAAATATGTTAAAAAATAAAAACTGAAAATGGTTCACAATTGATAAAGTTATGTGACTTAGAGATACAAGATGCTAAAAAAAATTTAAAAACCCACAGGGCTGTTTAGCTAAGACACATCCTAATCAGACTGTTGAATTCAAAAATAAAGAGCAAATATAAGCTGTAAAAACACTCCAAATACATAAACAAATACATAACTTTTGTCTGAAACCATGAAGACCAGAAGAGAGTGGAAGACTACAATTAATGATTAAAATATAAGAACTGTCTTCTCATGGGGAGTCAAGAAAGTCTGTGAGGAGAGGAGGAAGTAGAAATGAGAATAGCTCTGTAATGAGAAAAGATTATGTTAAAAAGATTTATAAATAAGAAAGAAAGAGATGAATGAGAACTGTCAATAAAGAATTCTATATCCATATTATCACTCAAGAATGAAAGTAAAAAATATTTCCGATAAAAGGAATTGAGTATCATAAATAGGTACTACAAGAAACACTCAAGAAAATTCCCCAGGTTACTCAAAAGAACACTGGGTATCACATGAATTTATGTTTTATTTCTTTTTGCCATCTTCCTACTTTTCTGTAAAATCTATAAGCCTTTAAAAATATTTAAAATAATGAAGGTTTGTGTAGGTGCAGTGCACAATTTTATCATAGTGGTCCCATATGTTTGTTAGAATTCTACCTTTTAAATGACACAGAACATGGGACATTGAGTGTTGACTCAGAAAAGATTTTTATAAAAGGACATTAATAACTAAAGATATAAACACTTAAAATAAACTAAAAAATGGAAAAATATAATAAAAAAGAAAATAATAAATGGAAAGGTAATTCTAAAACCTTTTAAAATATATTTCAAGTGAACAAGAACATAGAGAAGGAAAAAACATGCAGGAGAGAAGCAGAGACAAGGAAACAGACAAGAGCCCCTGCATTGTTTGAGTTTTGCTTCTGAAGTACTGAGTTTATCTTACTATACTAAGCCAAGTCATAGTGTATGACTGTCTATGCCCAGCACAGGTTTCAATAACAACACAAGCTTTCCAGTCCATAAGTGAGGTCTGCCTCAGGTGATACTGCTTGTGCAAAGTCATAAGGGAGAATCCTTTCTGCTGGTCATAAAGCAATGGCGGAGTTCAGTCCCTTCTTATGTAGGGCTGAGGTCCTTGTTTCCTTGCTTTCTATCGCACAACATCTTTTGCACTTTGTAGAGGCCGTGTGTGTTTCTTTCTGCCCCCAATCTGTCTTTAAAGAGTGCCAGTTGCTCATTCTTTTGTTAATTTCTCCTCAGTCTTACACTTTTCAACCCTCTCTAGTAGGAGAGACTACGCTCTTAAAACCAATATGGACAATGCAGGGTTGTCTCTCATTTCAAGGTCCTCAGCCTTTGTCGCATCTCTGAAGCTTCCTTTTCATGCACAATGAATCAGTGATGCTGAAGATCACACGTAGGAATCTTCTCAGGCTCTTCTGCCTATTTCATTGTCCTCTACCTCCAGATTTTTATACCCATCAACACACAAAACACATTTACTTCATCCCAAAGACCATTTTCTCATTTAAATCTCATTGGCTTAAAAAAAATCTCCCACATAAATTACCAGCAGGAAATCTTCTTAGAATAATAGAATAGTCTATCCTGGAGCACTTCTCCACGTCTTCAGAACTTGAAAGCTAAGGAATTATCTGCTCCTTAAATATTATAGTACAAGAGACATTCAAATTTTAGTCTACATAGTGAACTTGGAAGGAAAATGATACATGGCTCTTTATCTAGTTATGCAAACCCCTGCAGTTTCGGTGTTTTAAATAATCCTCTGAGGTATATATGCTTTCCCTCTAAATCTGATTTGTCATTACAGCGGTTATTCATGTTCCCTGAGCAGTAGGACATGGCTGTAGCTGTGTAGATTTAGCAGTGTGTTTTCTGACAATACATGACAGGACAAGAGTAGGATTATTTAAAACATTAAAACTATAAGAAGTTTGCTTAATTACATACATAAGCCATGGATCATTTTCCTTCATCCCCTTTCTTCCTTTCCTCTCTTTTCTCTTTCTTCCTTCTCTTTATTCTCGTCCATCCTCCTCCTCTTCTTTCTTCCCTTTTCCATCTCTCACATCCTCCCTTTCTAGTATTTTTATGTTTTTGGTTATCACACAAAGCAATTTTCCTAATGTCATTTTCATATATATATGTTAGTATGATTTATTCTCATTTCTCCTTTCCCCATGGTACTTTACCGTGCTCCCTGTCCCATCTCTTTCTTTAAGTATTGTATAGCCATTCTAGAAAAGATGAAACTCATACTGACATTTTTGAGTATATTCAGGCATTATAAACATCTTCAACTCATGTTAATTTCTCATTATCTCCTTTCTTCCCATTGATCCCTTCCTTTTACTAAACATCTTCTCTTCTATCTTCAAGGCATACGTATGTGTATGTATGCACATATATAGGCTTGTGGGATTATTTATATTTTTGAATCTACCTCATTTAAATTACAGAATTAACTTTGATTTCATCCAAATTCAATCTTTGTGATTAAACATAACTTCAACATATATTGTTGAATATATATTTTCTTTATTTATTCATTTATCAATTAATAGCAAGGCTTGCTTGATAGCATGACAATTGTGAATAGTACTACACAAAGCATGACTATGACAATGTTATTGTAGTAGAATGGCTTAGATTAATTGATTTTATTATGCTGTGTATACATATTTCTGCTCCTGTTTAAGGTATTTTGTTTGTGCATCTCATTTAAAATGTAATGTATACTTAAAATTATGAATTAATAGATAGCCATCTATAATAGTCAAACTTGTTGTCATGTTAATTCGGTTTTCTTGATGTACAGAGATATATTTCCCATGGATAAGTATTATTGAAATTTTTCAAAGACCTATAGAATATAACATGTAAAATGGTTTAAGACTTAGACTTTTCTCAACAGTAAGACATGTCTACTTATGCCTGCACCAATTACTTCAGAGAGGTTGGTGGGCATCGAAGCAGCTCATTATGGAATTTGCCTTTAATGTGACAAGATTGGATATTTGGGCAAGAAACTGCTCTTACCTAGACTGCTTGATGGTATGCTATATAAACTGACATGCAGAACCCACAGAGAAATGACTGATACACTTTCCAAAAGATGGGATGATCCTTCAGGGTTCCTGCTTCACAGAGAAAACTGCCAGAAATTCTTCAGGACATATAAGAAAGTTACTGACAAACTGCCAATATAGGCAAAAGTGTCTTTCAAATTTCCTGCTTCATGGAAAAGTCTGCTGGATATTATTGACATGTAGGCTGATGGATGCTCCAATGTTACAGAAGAACTTTGGGTTACTGTTCAGGTAGCAAGATGTGTCTGTCAATTCTAAAGTTTTAGAGGTTGATTATAATGCAATTTCTGTTTATTTAAATAACATTACATCCTTCTGGGGTCATTGACAGAGTTGAAGACAGATAGTTACAGTTTTCCTTAGTCATGGTGAAAAATAAACTAGACACAAAACTTTAAACCCACAAAGATAATATGGACACAATATTGTAACAAATTCTTGCTTGACACCTGTTTTGTAATATGTAATTTTATTATGTGAAAGTAAAAACCTTTTTATTTAGATAGAAAATGAGAGACGATGTGGAATTTCCCTATGTATGCTATGAATATATTTTTATTACCATTGGTTAATAAGGAAGCTGCTTTGCCCTATGGCAGGGCAGAATAGACTTATGTGGGGAAAACTAAACTGAATGCAAGGAGAAAGAAAGCAGAGTCATAGAGATGCCATGTGGCTGCTACAGGAGAAAGTCACTGAAACATTCTGGTAGGCCACAGCCTCATGGTGATACACAGATTAATAGAAATGGGTCAATTTAAGATGTAAATACTAGCAAGGAATATGCCTAAGCTATTGGCCAAACAGTGTTGTACTTAATATGGTTTTTGTGTGATTACTTGGGACTGGGAAGCCAGGAAACAAAGCACAGACTCTGCCTACAGAGAAATTTCTGATCACAAGCTAAATATGGATAAATATCTGTAACATTTGTATTTATGGCCCTAGAAACAATAAAATGAAAGCTAATAAACGTTTTGGCACGTAGCTATGTAATACTCAATATTTCTTCTTTGTTGAAGTGAGCATACTTCATAAGGAATTTTTAAAATAGGTCAAGAATGGAGAAAATTTTCTGCTTTTCCTCTTATTCTTTCTGAAAAAAAATCCAAACAACACTTAAACCCGAATGTCTAGGTTTTGTACACATCGATAGAAACACAGACAAGAAATAGAAAGAACACAGAGACCATTATTGATCCTCTTTACACAAAAGGAGTTGTTTTCTTTGGTATTGGCTTTTAGAAGTGGTGAAGACTCCCCACCCCCCCGCCCCCAAACACATGCACATTTTCAATAAAGAAACCAACAATTCATTGTGTGTGAGCTGGAGTTGCAAGGAATTATTGAAAAAGAACTTAAAAGAAAAAAAGCATTCTACCAGAGTGCAACACATTTCAAGGCAGACTTATCTGCTTGCTTGGATTTAGGCACATGCATCTTTCACTTTGTGTTCAACGATTGCAATTGAAGGCAAGCTTGAATGACGGTGCCTTGCACCACTAAAACCCACTACATTGCTAAAACCCTTTCTTTTCCATAGAAAACTTCTGCTCTTCCAATCCTTTTATTCTCTGCATTGTTGCACAAACACCCAGTTTAGACTGACACATAATACCGTTTTTGAAAGCCTCTGAAGGGCTATTCATTTGAGTATATGTTATGGCAAGGGAAACAACCTGGCACCTGCTTTCCAAGCATATTCTATCATATGAACAATGACATCTATGTTCATATAAAAACTGATATTTAGGATTCCAAATTTTAAACTAAATTCCTAAGAAATATAATTATTTCGTTCCAAAGACTTTTACAATCTCTTCACCTTCATTGTTGCATTAAAATAATACATGTAATATATAATAATCAAAATATACTTTTCTAAAATGCTTAACATATACAGCTATAATCTTCTTTTACTATATGTTTCCTGTTTATCTTTTTTGAAATTTATTCTTAAAACAACCTTATTTTACACACCAATCTCAATTCACTCTTCTTCCCAACCTCCCACTCCTCCCAATTTCTCCTCACTCCACCCCATCCACTCTTTATTAAGAACATTTTGTAACCATCTTTCTTCAGTTAATATAGAGAAAAGGGCAGAGAGGCAGGCAGGTAGAAGATCACAGTCATATCACTTAACTTGTGTTTAGTTGTAACATGTTTTTCTTTATATCCTATTGTGAGAATATACATAATTTCCTTAACTATTACAGCTATCCCATTTTCCTCAGTATAATTCGTACTGTAATGAACTTTTGTGCATAATATTTTCATTTTACATCTTATTAATGCATAGTCTTTGGAATACAGTCCTTTTTTCTAAACTTTTTCCTGATTGAGTTGAGTCGCAATCTTAATTTAGTGACTTTATTTTGGAAATGGTGAGGTTAAGAGTATGGCTCAGTGGTTAAGAACATTTGCTGCTCTCTCAGTGGCCCCTGATTCAGTTCCCATCTCACATATGGTAGCTCACAATCATGTATAACTCCAGCTCCAGGGGATCCGATGCCTTCCTCTGATTTCTATGGGAACCAGGCATGCACGTGGTAAACAAACATGCAGGCAAAATCATCATACACATATATAATAAAACAAATAAATATAAAAACATTTAAAGATATGGGGTGGATGGGAAAGAACTGCAAGGAGAATGAGATGAGTATGCTATCACAATCTTAGTACCACTCTAGCAGAGAAAGATACACCCACCTAGTGGAAAATCGGTCAGGACAGAGTTGAGCTGAACAATCTTTAGCTGACCTCTACTGAGCCCATCAGCAACAATAGAACACTAGACACAGTTCAGGCGGCAAAGAAACCATTGTAATAATTAAAAAGACTAGACATCCTGCACTTTCTGTTCTCAAGGCACAGTGGAACTCAACAAAATAACTAAGCTAGAAGCCTGTATCAGACAGGTACAGAAAGAAAATCCTCAACACAAGAACATTAAACATGTTTCTACATAGAAAATGGACCAAAGAAGACTAAAGAGAAAAACTTGAAAATACTTTGAAGCAAACGGAAATGAAAATGGAGTTGTTGACATGTGTGGGATGTAGAGAAGACAGTGTTTGAAGCGTGGTTAGCAGCACGCAATGCAGACACCAGAAAGGAAACACCTCAAATGTCAAACCCAAGATGCTACTTTAGAAAGGTGAAATTTAAAATCAGAAATCAACAGAGAATGTCAACCCAGTAAAAAGACCAGCAAGCATTTAGTCAAGCTAATTAAAAAAAAAAGAGAAAAAGAATTATTAATATATAAAATGAAAGAAGGATCAACATTGCCAACTGCACAGATGGTAAAAGAATAATGAAGCTGTAATACTAACAACTCCCAGTGCACTGGTTTCATAACCCACATAAAATGAACCAAATATTGAAAACGTACTATCTGCCAATGTTCAGAGAAGAAGAAATAAGTAGTCCATATTATTAAAGAAATTAAGCCAGAAACTGATAATCTTTCAGGAAAAAAAAAGATTTAGAGGAATTAGCTGGGGAAATCTTACAAATATTTAAGGAATATTTACTTAATCTTCCAATAATTACAGAAAAGAGAAGCAGAGGAAATACTTTGAAATTAATTCTGTTCCATTTCACTAATATTAAGATATGTTAAGAAAATGATGACTAATGTTTATCATGACAAAGATATAAAAAAAACCACAAAAGAGTATTGTCAAGTGAACTAATACAAAAATACTATACCTAATATTACTAGTTTTAAGCCAGAAGACTGTTTTGACATTTGAAAATTAATCCCTGCAACTTATAGTAATAACAGGTAAAAGATTTTTTTATTTATATATACGAGTTCTTGCTCCATATTAGTCTGTATACCATAATAGGGCACTAGATTTATATTATAGACAGTTGCAAACCACCATGTGATTGCTGGGCATTGAATACAGAATCTCTGGGAGAGAGCCAGTGCCCTTAATGCTGAGCCACCTCTCCAGCCCCAAAAGATTTTTTTAAATCACATCATTGTGTATTAGTACATGCAGACACGTGTTTAACAAAAATGTGTATCAATTTATGATAAAAATTCTCAAAATACTTGGAAAAGATGAAAGCTTCCTCAAGTTGACAAAGGAATTCTTCAATAAGTTGTAGTTAAGATAATATTTATTGGTGAAAATCTTCAAATTTCCTCTCCAAGATCAGCAGCAAGCTATGGGTGTTTCTGTCTTTCCAGTGTTGTGCTTGAAGTCCCAGCTAATGATGTGTGTAAAGAAAGAAAAGGTACTCATGTTCCACTCAGAGAAGCAAAAACACAAAACCAAAAAAAAAAAAATCTTGATTTGAAAAAAATTGTTAGGGGAGCTAGAGAGATGGCTCAGTGATTATATGCAGTGATTTCTCTTTCTGAGGACTGAGGTTCTAATCCCAGCTCCCACATGGCCACTTACAACTATCTGAACCTCTATTTCCAGGGTGTCTGAGACCCTCTTATGACCATGATAGATGTCAAGTATGCTTGTAGTACACTTACATACATGCATGCAAAACAATCATACACATAATTTTTTAAAGTTAGAAGGTAATTATAGGAACTTTATAAAAATAAGTTTAATATATATAAGTAAGTCATTTTATATATGCCTAGTATGAGCAAGTGGAATTTGAAATTATAATCACATTACTATTTATATCAGCACTCTTGAAGCGAAATGTATAAATATAATCCATGAATATTTATATAGGAATTATATAAAGGAAAACTATGTAAAAGCCATATAAAAAATCTACTCAAAGTTCATATACTTGATGTTTTCGCGAGGGCAGTTTTTCCCAACGTTTTCTACATCTCCAAGGGAACTTCAGTCACAAGTCCAGAAAACTACTTTGTGGATGTTGGCTCACTGACCAAACAGCCTGGCAAGAGGAGTCAAAAGATCCCAAATAATCAACTGCATATTGAAATGGATCAGATATGGAAAACTAACACTAACTGACTTAAAGTCTCGCTGTAGAGCTATAGGAATTGATGCAATGTGGTAGCTGTTGCAAGACAAATATGTCAACATAAATGAATAGAGAATTGAGAAAAACACTGCATAAACATAGCCAGATGACCATTGACAAAAAAGCAAAAGCAACGTAGAAATTCAAAGATAGTCAGCTCAACAATTGTTGCCAGTCATCAATGTGCGAGAAAAGAAATCTAGACATAAATTACATATCATAACGTAAAACAAAATGGATTGTAGTCCTAAATGAAAATGCAAAACCATAAACTTATTAGGAGATAACAGTAGGAAATGTTCGTGACTTTCTCTGTGACCATAGTTTTAAGATCTAAAATCAAAGGTATGAACAATGAAAGATGGAGCTCATCCACAATATAAGTTTACTGGGTAAAAACCAGCAGCAGCTCCTGTCAAGACGGTCCAGTTGATGAAGTGCTTGCTGCGCAAGGATGGGTGCTTAAGTTTGATTCCTAGCATCCATGTAAAAGTCTAGGTATGATCACACATGGCTGTAATTCCAGTACTTTGGAGGTATAAAGACAAGGAGCAGGGGTTCTCTGGCCAGCCAGTGTAACTAACCAACTGAGCTCCACATTCAGTTAGAGACTGCGTCTCCAAACAGTAATGTCAGGAACAATAGAGGATGCTGTCTTCAGTTGTCTAGATGTACATGAACAGATGTGTGCATGTTCACACACTCAGATACAATAGAGTCTGCCAAACACCCACATACAAAAATATGTAGTGAGACAAAGAGAGCAAGAATGAAAGAGCAAGTGTGTGTGTGTGTGTGTGTGTGTGTGTGAAAGAGAGAGGAAGAGAGAGATAGGTGAGAAAATCAAGAGATTAAAAATAAGCATAAATGCACAGGGAAAACTCATTTGATAAATCACTATTGTCTAAAATACATGCAAAAAATATGGGCAAAAGTCTGTGTGATAAATGAAGTCTAAACTTTGGGGACAATACGAATGTATAAGTGATTTCCAGGGTTAGTGTAAGAGGTGAGGAAGCAGAAACAGAGGGATGCTAGGGTAAAGAAACAATGGTAGGCATGCCATTGTTCATTTGTCAAATGCCATAGACTATACAGCATCACCTCTAATATACAGAGCCAGGGTTAGTGTAAGAGATGAGGAAGCAGAAACAGAGGGATGCTATGGTAAAGAAACAATGGTAGGCATGCCACTGTTCATTTGTCAAATGCCATAGACTGTACAGCATCACCTCTAATATACAGAGCCAGGGTTAGTGTAAGAGATGAGGAAGCAGAAACAGAGGGATGCTAGGGTAAAGAAACAATGGTAGGCATGCCATTGTTCATTTGTCAAATGCCATAGACTGTACAGCATCACCTCTAATATACAGAGCCAGTGTTGGATGGAGAGATGTCAAACCAGCTCACTGGTAAGAACAAATGTGTCTTAGCTCTGGTAGGATGCTGATGATGGACAGATTGTGTGAAGTAAGAGAGAAATGAACAGATGATGACTCTGCATTTTGGGCTCAGTTAAGTTGCGAAACTAAACTCCTTGTAAGACATTAAGTTTACTTACTAGAAAATAAATGGGAAATATAATATTTATCTATGCAGGTGATTGAGAACCATGGAATTTGTGAGACTAAGACAGGCCAAATTATTACAGCGTTATAAATCATAACTTAGAAATAAAGAAAAACTCCATTACATAAGAAAATACAATGCAACTTTCTATGAATTACCAAAAGAGTTGTTTGTTTGTTTTGAAACAAGGTCTTCTTGTGTAGCTCTGGCTGTCCTGGAACTTGCTATGTGTACCAGGCTGGCCTGAACTCACAGAGATCTGCCTGCCTCTGCCACTCTTATGGTGCTGAATTGAAAGAAACAAGGAGAAGTATATGGAAGAGGTTCGAGGAGGAAGAGAAGAGGGAAATGATGTAATGTTATAATTTCAAAACACTTAAAAGCAAAAATAAACAAACAAAAGAATCCCCTAAATTTGGTGGGCAAGAGGGTTCCAGGTGAAGACACAACTGACAGCTGCGCGGTATCTTTCCGAGGCTGGAACAGTCCATCCTGAAGCAAAGTTCTTAAGACAGGAAGTAAACAACTCTTGATAGCTTCAGGAAGTCCCCAAAACCGACGATATTCACTGGATGGTTCCTCCTTCCCTAGAAAATATAAACAGTAAAGACTGCTGAGAATCACTCTTAGACAAAGCAAGCTGCAGAGAAGATCAGAAGACAAGTCCAGCTGAGTGTAAGAGGCAGAGACCCCCCAGAACTTCCTCTAAGAAACAAAGGCATGGAAGACACTCAGACTGAGTCACCTCATCCGCAAGAGACACTCTCAAGCGTGTTGAGCTGTCTGTGGACTGTGCTAAATGCTTGAGGCTTCACAGTTTGGTGAGCTGGACCCTGTACTTGGGTGAGTTGTGGTAATGCGTCTGTCTTTGAGTCTTCTCCTGCAAGGAAACTCTCACCTATGTTCCTAAGTGCTTAAGTATTGGATTCACCAAGTCTGATTTGGGTGTCATCTATACCTTGGATAGTCATCAGTTCCTAGCTGGGGTTCGTAATTGTGTGTGTCTTGTGTCTCTCGAGAAATGTCTGTACCAACTAAATCTGTCAACCTAAGTTTTATTACAGGAATACACATGGGGGAAAAAAAAAGAATCGACTCATGCAAGTTGTATGTACTCATTGATCTCCACACACATGTAGAGACATGTACGACCCCTGACCTAAATGAATGCATATGAACAAAACATCAGGAAAAAGCTAACTAAAATATGAACTAAGCAGGTGCAGCAGAAGTTATAAAGTTGTTCTAGATAAAAATGAAATAAGATATTGGTGAAATATTTCTGACTTTTGGAGAAATTGATATTTTCCATTTGAAAAAGTGCTAGTAGAAAGAGATGTCAATAATGAAACAGTTCACTGAACTTTAAATTTTGTTTTTAGACCTCCCTTGGGCAGCAATTTCAGAAATCTGACATCCCAGGATTTTTCGTAAATGTCTATGGATGCTAAAGTTCTGTAGCATGCTGGAGTCAGAAGTGTCTCACACAGCTGAAGGATTTCAGCCTTATCCCTAAGGCGGATGTCTTTTAAAATCATGTCTGATTTTCCGCCCTTCTCTGATCTGAAATGTGATTGGTTTCCAAAACTGGAAATAAAGGCCACTATTTCTTTATATCTGAAAGAGATTGCTTCTAGGAACCCCTATAGGCAGCAAAGTTATGGAAGCTAAGTCTCATATAAAGCAGTCAAGTTTCACAGATGATCTAAGCACTGATTTTCACACGCTTTAGACTATCTGAGGCTGCTTTATAGCACCAAATACAATGCAAATGATATGTAAATAGTTGTTATATCAAATTGTTTAGGGAATAGTGACAGGATAAAACATGTTCTGCACATGTTCTAGAAGATGTAGGTTTCTTTGTTGTTCTTCAAGACACTTTCATCCATGGTTTGTTGACTCTGAGGATGTAAAACCCACAGATACAGTGTACTATGAGTGTTGCAGCTCTGAGTGAAGGGACTCTGGGTGGCTCGAGCTTAGGAAGTGTGACTCTGGCAGGCCTTGCCATTCACCCGCATTCTTTCTGTCTTGCTAAAAATCATTAGATTACATTCCTAAAATCAGCCACCAAGCTCCGTTTCCTTACTTGGCCACTTCCTCCTCTTGAGGCTTACTACCAACATCCAGATATCAAAGTATCAAAATATAGCAATCAAAAACCCTTGGACTCACCTAATTAATATGCCTAATTAAAATTAAACACCCATTCTAACACAGGGTTTCCCTTGTACCTTTATAAACTACCATTTAGCTATGGGCCACATCTGTCTCTTTGAGACAAATGCCCCTGTCCCCTTTTTCTTGTTCCTATCTCCTTCTCCCTTGTCCTCTGTCTCCTGTGGTTGTCTCTTATTCCCTACCCTCTGTCTCTCTGGGGAAAATAAATCTTCTTTGTACCGAGAACTTGGCCTTGGAGGTCCTGAACCAATACTATTCCTTTCACTGAGATTATGCCAAATAGAGATATGTCTTTCTCTCTGGTCATGGCTTCTACTTGAATCCTCTCTTTTTCAGTTTTATTGGTTCCACTATATTATTGAAAATAATTTTATTTAGTGAATAATTGATCATGCTTTATTACTCTTAATCATACTCTGATGCCATTTATGTCAATATATGTTTACATATAAAATTTCTGTTTCAACTTTGTTTTGAGACATGGCTCTTCAGTTTACTTAAAATACATTGACTTCATGAAGAGTTTGGTATATCCAGGAGCTTTGTCTGAGGCACAGAGGGACCTTTTGTGGAATACATGTTATTTAGCTTTTGTGTTTACCTTGGAAAACAGTACCAATTGGATTTTGTAGTAGTATTTTCTTGTCAGACTGCCAGCCACAAATAATAACGTTATTATTATTAATAAGACTTATTATTAATTATCAAAGCTTGGTCTTTATCTTAGGCTTGTTCCCAGCTACCTCTTATAACTCAAATTTACCTGTTTCCATTAATCTGTGTTCCACCACATGACATTCACTTCTCTCCCATTTTATATGTCCAGCTAGTTCACATCTTGATGGCATCTCTCCATATCTCTTCTTCCCTCTCTCTCATGGGAAATCATGCCCAACCTCTCTTGTCTAGATATTGGCTCTTCAACTTTTTATTAAACTAATCAGGTATCTTAGGCAGGCAATGTAAAACAGCAACATAACTTTATACAGTTTGTTCAAATATCCCACAACAGGATTTTAATATCCTATGTAATATTAATAAAGTTGTGTTAGATTGTCAGCCATTTTTAATTTTAGAATTTAATTCTTAGGAATCAAGAGATCATTCTGTATTTTGACAGAATTTTGTTTCGTTATATAAAGTAAAATAAAAAAAATGTTTAGAAGAGTAGATAGATGGATTGCAGTTTGAAGAAAAATCAGTGTGTATGTATGGAACCCAAGAAGGATGTTGACCAACTCTTTCTGTAGCTCTTTATTTATAACTATGAAAGAACTGCGAAGAGTGAAGTAAAACCACAGTAGTTTGATGTGAACTGCTAATGCCGAAATTCTGATCTGAACTATACTTTTAGGGGTGTATCATTGGTGTCCTGGAACCAAGGATCAAAGGTTTAGTGCCCAATAATCAGTTTCCTTATGACATCAATGAAGTAAGTACTCTTGATGAGATTTTGTCAGCTCCATCCTGATGGCAGTGATGAGGGGGCTTCTCAGCCTGTTCATTGACTTGGACACTAGGCTGGGATTCTTAAGAACACACAAGTTACACTGTAGCACTGTTTTCCTCCTGTTGTATTTCTAGAGAAACTCTGCTGTTCAAGAAGCAAAATCAGAAAACTGGAACTCCAAGTGGCAACATAGCAATGCATCAGTGGCACTGTGTGCATCTAAAGGAGACTGTCATCTTTTCACTTTGTGCTGGGACACTTAAATCAATGATGTTTGTCTGTGGAACTATCAGTCAAAGGCACCATGCCATGTATGTTTTCTAGCCCAAGTTTAAACAGCTGTTTATGTAAGAGACAAATACTTGAACATGAGACCAGGGTGATTTTTCACTAACTGACACAGGAGATTACAACATCAAGTCATAAAGGGTCTACTTTGCATTTGTAGCATTTTCTTTCCAAAAACTACTAATAGAAAACTACCATCTCTACTAATACCTTCTTCCTTTTCTTATGAAGTGAGCCTCTTCAAGGTAAATAACAACGGGTGCCATATGCAGAGCCGTTATGATGATGCTGAAAAAAGAATGGACGTTTAAAGACTCACAGCAAGGATAGTCGTCTGGGTCATCATAGCCTGACAAAAAGCCTGACAAAAGCAACTGAAAGGATAGTTTGTTTTGGCTCTTAGTTTGAGCTGTGTGTCATTCATCATGGCAGAGAAAAAAATGGTGGCAGGAGCATGTGGCATCAGGTCCCACTGCATCTGCTTCAGGCTACAGAGATAGACAAATACTGGTTTCTCTATTTGATTTAGTCTGGGAATGCAGCCCATGGAATAATGCCACTGGAGTTGAGAATGAGTTCTCCCAGCTCAATTAGGCCAACCTGAAAACCCAGAGGTGCATCTAGAGGCTTGTCGCTTATTGAACCTAGATCTTGTCAAGTTGACAATGAGCATGTACCATCATAGTTACTAAACTTAAAATTCATTAAATACCAAAGTGACCTAAAAAAGGAATGTCAGTGAATCTTGAGCATTGTAGTCTTTTGGTTTAGGAGGCTTACTTTTTGGACAGAACAAACATTTAATGAACAGAGGGAAGTTTCATATCAAACTGTCCAGCCACACATCCTTTAGAATTTGGTTGCATGAGAAAGAAAATCGGGACAGTAGTGAATGGAATGCGATCTAAAACAAACTGGCCGAGTCTTTAACTTTATTGCCTCCAACAGATAAGACGATCTAGTGTCCAAGATTTAATTCACCACCATGAATTAACCTGCAGACCCCTTACTCTGAGGCCTCTCCTCTCATCAGCTGGCAGTGGGCCACTCAAAACAGATCTGAGGCTAGCCACAAAGAGGAGCCCTTCAAAAGATAGCCTTCCAGTCAGGATGCTTCAGACAGTTTGTTCCCTGACCTACTCCTGGGGCATAAATATTACTGACCTGGCCCCTGATGAGTGCTGCAGCAGTTCATAGCTGTTGCAGTTTGTAGCAGTATGTGAAGCAATGCAAAAATAGATTCTGCTGCAAAGCTGCCTCAGTTGAGAAGTGGACAAAGTGTGTCTACAATGAGGTTCGTATGCAACAGTCCTGGTGCTTAGAGACTTGAGGAAAATCCAGGTTATTATGGAATATACAAATATACATATGTGCAGCCTCCTTTAAGTATCCTGACACTACATATTTGGAGGAACACAGTAAATTCAATCCTGCAGTCCTTTTTTTTTTTTTTTTAAAAAAAAAAGAGTCTTTCCTAAGGTTTCTGGGCAGCGCTCACATCCCTAGTAAGCCATCTGAGTTTCATCATTCTCATTTCACGTTCTTCCTTTACTATCTGAAGACTTTAAAATACGTTCACTAGAGCACATTTTAAATATGTTACCAGATGTACACATAGTACATCAAAGTGATTTAATCAAAACAGAGAGCAGAGGGATATATGTGTGGGTGTGCATGTGTGTGTATGCATATATCTGGTATGTATGTATATATAGGAGGCTAAGGGTAGGGAGGGTTTCACTCTTCACACTCCAGCAACAAAGTACCTAAGCTACCCTATCTTCGAAAATGGCTGAAGATTATATATATATATATATATATATATATATATGTGTGTGTGTGTGTGTGTGTGTGTGTGTGTGTGTGTGTGTGTATATACACATATATCCAGGAAAAGAAATAAAACTTGCTAGTGTAAATATCTACCCATACAAAGAATATTAATCAGTCATAAAAGTGAAATCTTATAATTACAGCAAAATAAATGGAAATCGAGAACAGTCTGCTGCCATATTTAAAAGCCTCTATCTGAAATTCCATTTGACATTATAAAGAAAGTCAAAATTTACCTTTCTTGAGACAAATGAGCAAATAAAAAAATAACCAGACTTTTAATATTTTAGTGCTATACTTTATTCAAATTCCATTTCATCCCCTGGTTTATAATTCATGGCATGTTGCAACAAGACCTTCAGAGCTACAACATGAAGACAATAGTGTGAGTTTGACTCTGATCCCCTAGGACAATGATCTCCTGAACGGTAGGGGCCTTGACTCGGAAAGAGGTGAGTTTGAAAACATTAGTATTAAGCATTCATCTTCAGATGGATTTCACTCCATTTACAATGGATGGGGTGCCCATTCTTACACCCTTTCCCTAATTCCCACCTGATAATCCATTTCACTGATTTTTTTCTGAATATTCTAATTTCTTCTCAGTACTGTAAGAAACAAGAACTCTTAGCTATCCAACCAGAACATTAATTACAAGGAAATGCTCTTTAAATTATCTAATCTAAATGAACATCATCATCTACTCTCAGGCTTAAATTCCTAGAAATATCCGATCTTTGAGCAGGCAGTTCATCGAGTTCAGTGCTTATCTGTTTCCTGCAGTTCAGAGTTTGGTGCTCATCTGTTTCCCGTTTGTGGCCTGACCCACAGTTACTTGTTTATTCAGCATCCCAGTCTCTTCTGAGCCTCGCTGCATGTGCTAAGCTCTAGAAAGTTTCTTTGGAATTCCTCTCAGTTAAAACTAGCTCTTCTCTATGTTGATCTGGGTCACTATTATTCAGTTTCTTATTCTTTCCTTGCCAAGGCTTAGCTACGATGACCCAGCATCTACGCCAATTCTACATCTGAAATATCCTTGCTCACAAAGGTTCTTCCTAAGTCACTGGTGAGCACAGTCTTTCTTGCTCTCAAGTGTCATCTTGGTTTTTAGGTTCTTGTGGTGGTTTTTTCTTTGGGGGAGAGAAATTCAGTTCTTTAACATTTCAACTTTAGAATTTAGTTACAAGTATCTGTCTAATTTTATATAATTTGAAAGGTTAGAATTGTCTTTGATAAAGTTTCAAAAGAAAGAAACAGTGATGTAAAGGTTAGTTCCCTATAGACAGGACAGCAGTTTGTAACTCCCAGGAGTACAGGATGGCCGTGTGCAACTTCCAAAAGTACATCTGCCAGAGCTCAGCCTCACAGGGAATCTGAAGGTCACCTGTTTTGCACTTTGGGCTGGCAGTTTTCTCTTGTGTCTGAAGGCACTCATTTGTAACATGTTGACCTGCACAGAGTAGCATGCAGCCCATGGCTCTGGCTGAATGTCTCTATTATTCTCCTCTGGTTGTGTAATCTGTGGACTGTCCAAGAAAAGACAAAGACAATCATCATTACTCTATGATCCTGTCCAACATGTTTTAAAATTTTGAATCACAACCCAATTCTTTGATTTGCTGGCAACCTGTATCAGACAGGAAAAACTTTGGTAACCAAGATAGCTACAACGTCATCTGGCATCAATAAAGGAGCAACTTCAGATGCTTTGTGCCAAGTTGAATTCTTTACACAAAATGAAGATGAATCTATGGATTGGATGGACATTATAAAGTGTATGTCTTTACTATAAGCTTAGTGTATTTTAATACAATGGAATTTTAGTCACTAGATTTATGGGTTGTTGGTTTATGTTGATATGTATCTGTGCAGCAAACCTAAAACGTTATTTTTAAGAAAGTGACTGAAACCATTGTGTTTTTACACTTGATATTGATTATGAAATAATTGCAATCATGCTCTTTTGTGATGACTTCTCACTGATCCATGAGAGACATGCACATGAACATAAGCTATGTGCACACTTGACTGCTATTCTCTCTGGGATTAGTTGAATTTTTATCAATTTCATATATATATTCACATAATATGTAAGTAATTCTTATTATCATAAATTTCATTTCCACAAAAGACTACAATGAAGATCTTTGATTTTGAGACTGAAAAACAAATCACAAGTGTCAAGGCCCACAGGGATAACATATGTGGGTAAAATCAGTGAAAATAGATTTTTCCAGAGATTTTTCTTCTATAAATAGCTAACTGGATGTCCTTACGTAAATAATTACTTCCCTCTAGAATTCTATTATTTTTAAGAATTTCTATTTATTTCAGGATTTTGATTCCCAAGGAATTCATTATCTTGCTCACATAGAAATTTCTTTGAGTTTTCTGTTCTTTCCAACAGAATTCTACAAAAGTTCTAGAGGTGACTTAGCCACATTCCCCGTGATTTTCTAATCTGTTATTGCTTTCTCTAATATTGTGGAAAAGCCAGGGGGAGGTATCCTGGGACACAAAGATAAAGAAATTAAGCACAATGTCCTTCTAGTCTTATCTCTGAGTTTATGGTTGCACTCATATTACCCTAGAATGACCCAACACGACTTGATACAAAGTCCTGAGTTGTTAGATACTGACAAGCAATTCATTAAACAGCCCCGTGTTCTAAGGAGCCTGAGACAGTTAAAAGTAAATAAATCTGCTAGGTATGAAGACTATTGATCTTCTTCTATAAGAGACGAGTAACCAAGGGAGTTAAATAATTACTTTTTCTTCGGGTTTTCTTAGAACATGGTGCTGAAGAGACAGCTCTGGAAAAATGAGTACTCATTGCTCTTGTGGAAAATCAGAGTTCAAGTCCCTGCACCTATCCAAAGCAGCTCATGACTGACTACCTGTAATTTCTGCTCCAGGAAATGGGACATGCATATACATACTCATAAACAGGTACATGCATGTACAAATAAAAGAAAAGGTTTTAGAAAAGTAAAAAATTTTAGAACCTGTTGATATTAGGGTTTTCTAGAAAAATAAAACCATCAAAATGAGGGTGTACTAAAAATAGTTTTATTAGATTTATTTGCAAGGCATAGTTCTCTATAATCCATTAAAGGGCATCTTCACACTGAAGACTCTGAGAACCAGTAGCTGCTTTGTCCAAAAAGCTGTTTGCCCCAGCAGTTCCAATATAGCACTGATAACCTAGAGGATATATGGAGAGTCATTGCTTTCCACCTCCCGTGGAAGCTGGGTTCCTATGACAATGAAGGATAGCAGTTATAGCAAAGGGGTATATGAAGTCAAAAAGGAAAGTGAATGAACTGCCAATGAAAAGCAAAAGAAAGCAGGCAAAAAGTAAAGGTTTGTCTTCAAACCTTTTATCTGGCTAACCATGTTCAGGGTGGGCCTTCTTCAGTTAATGTAATCAAGAGGATGCCTAATGGGTGTGCCTGAGGCCAACCTAATCTGGGTTTTCCCTCACACAGCTTGTCTCTTTGTTGGCCCCAGAGCAAGCCAATCATCAGGATGGAGCATCAGGCCTTATCACATTGTCATGAGAATGAGGACAGAGCTGCACCATTGTGCTTTCATTTTGTCTCAATGTGTAGATAAAATATTCTCTGTTGAAATTAGGTAGCACTATTTCCATGGCTTCATTGATTATTTTGCATGTTAACTTCATTTATTCACATATTCATCCCATATATGTTGCCAGTTCAATGACAGATTTTAGGATTAAAATTTTCAATAAAGTCAAGTAGCTTCTCCTAATACATATCATATAATTGTATTATTATATACATACATACAAACATAAGTCACTGAGTGGCTTGGCAGTTTACTACATATCCTTTATAGGTAGGTGAAAATCATATTAAATATTTCTATTTTCTTAATGAAATGTGGAGTTAAAAGATAGCAGTCACTTTAGTTTCTATTCCACAGTGTTAACAAAATACAGGCTTTAGTAAATTCTATGATACTTTTATTATCACAGTTTCAAGCTGTTCTCAGCCAGTTTGTTTGGTGTCCATGTGATAAAAGAAATGCTTACTTTATAGTACTGAGATTTGTACTTTGCACGTAGGCTAACTGGAGCATGATTAGTCAGAGTTGCAGCAAACCGTGACCACTACACATGCATGTGTTTACAATACAATGTGCCACTTAAAACACTGTATACTTCCCAAGCATTTTTGTTTGTTTTTATTTTTTTCTTTCTAATTTTGCCTGGAATAATTTTTATTTAAAGCTGCAGTTATTTTTTATTTAAAAATTTCTTTTGAAACATCTTATTCACTTAATAATCTCTACAAATGCAAATTAAATAGACAGAGCAAGACTTCAATTTTCCCAATACAAAGAACAAATGAAAGACTTTGATTTCCCTCAGTATGCTATGAATATGTTTTATTACCATTGGTTCATAAAGAAGTGCTTTGGCCTATGTCAGTATAGAATATAGGTAGATGAGAAAACTATACTGAATACAGGGAGAAAAGAAGTAGAGTCAGGGAGACGCCATGTAGCTGCTGAAGGAAAAAAGATAGCAGAACCTTACCAGTAAGCCACAGTCTTGTGGCAATACACAGATGGATAGAAATAGGTTAATTTAAGATATACAAGCTAGCTAGGATTATACCTGAGCCATTGTTGTAATTAATATGGTTTTTGTGTGATTATTTAGGTCTGGTTGGCTTGGAAATGAAAAAGTCTCCATTTACAGATAGTGCCCAACATGGGGCAAGAATATCCACAAAAAGCCTAAAAAAGCTTTTTTTAAGGGCTTCTAGACCCACAGAAGCAGGAGTCAATAGTAGTTTCTTGGTAGCCACATTTTCCCCCAGATATGCTGTTTGCTGGCCTTGAGCAGAGGTGTGGCTTCTTTAAGAGGCAGCTTCTTGATTTGTGCTGAAGGCATGAATAGCTCTGGCTTATTCAGGAAATCCTACTACAGAGGACTTAAATGGGGTTTATAAGAAAAGTACTACAAGTTGCTCAATGGCAGCATAGACTTGCTACATCCCTGGAGCTGGGAAAGTGAGCATGGCTCATAGAGCTGGCAGTAAATGTACCTTTGCTATGTTGTACAAGGTCAAGCCAAAAGGAAAACCTGCAATATTAGTACTAGCTATACTGCTTAGCATTTTAAAGGTGTTCCTGGTCAAAAAAAGAACTGCAGATATATAGTAAAATCAGACAAAAATGTTCTCTAAATGGCCCACAGTATGTTTAATAAATGTATATAGGCTTAGAGAAAGGAAAGAAAGAATAGAAACAGTCATGGACTAAAATAATGATTTAAAAATTCTTAACAAGAAATAGAGTAATAAAATACATGCATAGTAAGCCATGTAAAGATGGAAAAAGTACAGAGAGATTAGATTATGTATATTATTGTTTTCCTTGAATTTTTTGGCTGTAAAGAGACATTGGATTCTGAGGGTTGCTAAGCTAAAACAGCATATATATTTTAAAAGTATATTGACTGCAAAATTTGAGTCTAATGTATTTTACTTTGGAAAAGGGATTCTGCTTTTGTTTCCATCAAAAATGAGAACCTATGGATGCCTTCGTTTGTTTTTATTTAAAGCTGATGGATTATAAGTGGTTAATGGTCACAATAAATCTCTTTCTAAAAAGGGAGTATGATATTGAGATGAATAGTTTGCATTGATATGGATCTTGGTCTATTGATATAAATTTAGAGTCAATTTTGTTACACTGTTTATAAGTATTTCTGCTCTTGTCTAAGGTATTGTGCTTGTGCAGTTCATTTAAAAATGTATAGCTAAGAAATACTGACTAATAGATAATCATCTATAATAATCAAACTTTTAATTACATTAGCTAGATTTTCTACACATACAGAGTTTTACTTCCGTTAGATAGATAATCTTTAACACTCCAAAGACCTACAGAATATGGTATATATAAGGATTAAAGAACTTAGACTTTTCTCAACAGTGAGATATGTGTGGTTCTGGAGCAGTAATTACTTCAGAGAGGTTGAAGGACATTGAAGAAACAGGTTATGGAATTTGCCTTCAATGTGACAACGATAGCCCTTTGGGCAAGTAACTGCTCTTGCCTGGACTACTTGATGGTATGTAATATGAGCTGAACATGCAGGAACCACAGAAAAATGACTGCTGAATTTCCCTAAAGTAGGTGAGACAGTCTTTCAGGATTCTTGATTCATAAAAAAGTTTTCCAGACATTCTGCAAGACACATAAGAAAGTGACTGACAAACTGTCAATATAAGCAAAAGAGTCTTTCAAATTTCCTGCTTCATGGAAAAGCCTGCTGGATACTATGGGCCTATAGGCTAAAGATGGTTGCCACAAAGTTACAGAAGAACTTTGGGTGACTGTCTGTGCAGTGAGATGTCTCTGTGAATTCTAGAGCTTTGGAAATGGCTCACAATGCATGCACTTCCTGTTTACTTAGGTAATATTATATTCTTCTGGGTCTTTGATGGAGTTGAAAAAAGATAGCTATAGTCATAGTTTTCTTTAGTTATGATAAAAATAAATTAGATATGAAATTTTGAACTCATAAAGAAATATTATAGCTGTAATTCTTGCTTGATACCTGTCTTGTTACATGTAATTTTACTATGTTAAAGTTAAAACCTTCTTTTTATTTAGACAGAAAAGGGGAGATGATGTGGGATTTCCCTCTGTATAGTATGAATATACTATACTATCACTGGTTAATAAAGAAGCAGCCATACCCTATGTCACGGCAGAATATAAATAAGTGGGAAAACTAAACTGAATGCTGGGAGAAAGAAGGTGTAATCAGGGAGATGCCATGTAGCTGCCAAAGAAGAAACACACTAGAAATTTACCTGTAACTTACAGCCTCATGGTGATGTACAGATTAATAGAAATGTATTAATCTAAGATATAAGAGCTATCTAGGAATATGCCTGATACATTGGCCAAATGGTGTTAAATTAATAGAGTTTTGTGTGATTATGTGGATCTGATTGGCTAGGAAGCAAAAAAGAGCAGTCTATGTTTACAAGACTTTGACCCAAAGTGATATATACATTTTTCTTTTTTCCTCATATGTCATAGAGACATTAGAATTTATTTTCTTGCAAATTTGCCTTCTTTCTCAGAGGCAAAGACTGTAAATAGGTTTCGAGATGATATAGATTCTGTCTATAACAAAATAATGATAGAAAGTAGGTAAAAACCATTCCTGGGTCTGTAACATTTCTAATATTTCTTTTTTCCAATATAACAATTTTTATACTCACTTTTTAATCGCCTCATTCATTCCATACCAATTTAACCTCTTCTGTGAGGTGCAAACTACTTATAGAGAAGGCAATATTAAAAGTTCACACTGGTGCAGAAGGCCAGAGAAGTCCTCACAGTCTTGCTTGCTTTAGCCAAGAGAGGTAAAATTACACTTTACTTAAAGTAACAAAATATTTGAAGTATATATTTTAGTTAATTTAATAAGATTCTTTTGATCAATAATCAAACAATACTGAATTTCAGTAATGATACAATTTATGTGTCTTTTCTTTTGTTTTAGAAAGGATTGGAACTGGGTAGCCAAATACAAATGATGTAAACTTGGGAGTACAATCAGAGAAGCAACTGGGAAAAGGTTACATTCCCATGGTCACATTTCATAGCCTGTCTTCCACCATTCCTGACTTGAGTTGCCATTGCCTCACTAGTTTTATGATATAAGCTGAATGAACAAACTGGTCTGGGCCCCAAGAACTGCTGTAAATCTTAATTTATACTTTTGCTATTATGTCTACTGGAGTTCTTTCTAATCCCTCATGCAGTAAGTTATGAGTTCTCTGAGGACAAGGTCTCTTTCTCGTTCTCATTTATACCTATGAGAACATATGGAGAATTTGTTACATGATAAATGCCAGAATGAGTTTAGTAGGTACTATTTTTCTCTTTGATGGTGAAAAGAGGAAGCTTAGAAAGGTTACTGAAGTATTTCCTTAAAGTAAAATGCCCACTGAATTAAACTCAGACACACAGGCCTTGAAAAATCACTGTGGTCAGTGCACTTTCTGTACAAAATATCAGCGGTGACACCACAAATACCCATTTGCACAAGTTCTCTGAGCATTTGTATATACACAGTGAGCTTATATTGCTATTGACATTAGTAACCCCACAGTTCTCTGGGTAAATGACTAACTTTTAAACAAACCTGGAATTATTTCAGTTATTGGTTTCATGCAATGTGTAGCCTAAATCCCCATGTTTAGGGCAGTTATTTAAAAACGCATAACAGAAAGTACACTCTCCTCTTCCTAGACCACTTCTGTTCAGTTGCAGCTTCTTTTTGCACACATGACACTCCATTTACAAGCAAAGATGTCATAATTATCTATTTAACATTTTATATGAAGCTTTGAACTAATAGTCTATGATATTATTGTCTTATAATTTTTAGGACACTGTTTATAAATTTATGTTTTGCAGTTAAAAAGAAATTGATCTGAGACAATGTTTACATTGATAAAATATTCACCTTATATATGCAACTTGAGTTGAATCATCAACGTTAAAAATGACAGGCATGGTCAATGAGGTTTGCTGGGCCAACTCTCTAGCTTAAATTGGTGAACTCATCACCAATAAAATGTCTCAGAGGTGGATGGCTCCCCTGGAGACTACATCTAAGGTTGTTCTCCAACATCAACAAACATGAACTCACATGCATGTACACCCCTCACATGCACATATACACACCTACACAAAAATAAGCAGAAATGCTTGAGTATAATTTCATACTTATATTATTAAAATCAAGATTTTTGCTAGTTGAGTATCAGGTAATTAATTACTACAGCACTTGCCTTGCAAGCACAATGACCCAAGTTTGATTCCCATAAAATAATCTGCTGTAGAGGTGGTGATATTCCCAGCAATGTGGAAGGGGGAGACAAGTAGGTTCCTGGGACGTCCTAGCCAGAAAGCTGATCTACTTTATAAATTTTAGGTCAGTAAGAGGCTCTGTCCATAAAAAAAGTAGACAGTGCCTGAGGAACGACATCTGACATTATCCTCTGTTCTCCAAACACAGACCCATGCATGGACTTACACAAACACACACGCACACACTCCACATGTGCACACGCATGCACACATGTACCGCAAAATAGTTTGGTATTTTTCTCTTGCCTCTGATAAAAGAAGATTGTTTATGGGCATTTGGCAATGCAAAGGAAAAAAATGACTTTTTAAATGGCCTTTTTAATTCAAATTATAATTTAAAGCAATTCATGTTGAATAATAATATGCAAGATAGGACAGTAATCTGCAAACCCCTGCTGCCTGAAATTAGTGTCTGTGAATTCAGCCTATAGGAATATCCTTGATCAACAAATTCTGTGTACTACCATTGATAAGCTGTTCAACTCTTGACCTTTTAATTTTGAAATATAATTTAAATATAATCATATAATTTTTTTCTTCCATCCAAGCTCATGCCCCCACTTCACCAAAAACAAATACCAAACAGTTTCTTTGTGTGCATTTCCCTCATCAGTGTGAAACGTCTGTTATTTTAAAACTGTATTTTGTTTCCCAAAAGACTCCATTAGAGATGTATCTACCTGTAAAGCCCATGTTTGATACTTTCTAGGCTCCATTTTAGAGGAAGGAGTGCACTGTAGCTGGCCATAGCTGCTACAGTGGCAGCGAGGGTAAAGCAAAGTTGTATGTGACTGTTCTTGGCACAACTGGTATGAATAACTTGAGTATCGGGGTTTGAACAGTAAATAACTTGAAGATGTGAGTTTGAAGCATGACTGGACCAAATGAGTATAAAATTATACTCAATAAAGTAGCATTGTTGTCAATATAGTGAGGAAAATTATCTGGGGTTAATACTACTCAGGACATAAATGACAAATTTAGAGCTTAAACCAAATTAGTCACTGAAAAGAATTTATAAATCATAAGGGTATCAAAAGTGTAGCAAATGTAAATATTTAATCAAAGGTGCAGACAGTGGCAGTAACATAGAAATCTGTTCGCATTCTTAAAGACTGGACTTTAATACAGTATAATAAATGCTATCTATAAAAGAATATATAGTACTTATCAATGATACAAATTAGGGCTAGCTAGGAAAAATTAACTGCAAAGATAGTATATGGGATAATTGTCAAGCAAAAATTAATTTCTACCAGGTGTGTGTGTGTGTGTGTGTGTGTGTGTGCCCATGCTTAAGCAGGTATGTGTCACGTTTTGGTATCAGATGTAGTCCTCAATACTTCTGAATCTTAGTTTTTGAGACTAATGAAGCTCACTGACTCATCTATACTGGCTAGTCAAGCTTTGAGGATATTCCTGAAACTGATTCCATAACCACAGGTTCATGAGTGTGAACATCCAACTTTTTACATGGGTGATGGGAATTACACTCTGGACCGCATGCTTATGTGACAAACAGTTTACCAACTGAGCCACCTTCCCATCATTTACATTATTTCTTATTAAAATTTATTTTCTCATTCAATCCATTTGCCTGTAAATACCATGAGACTGGGGATTTTTTTTTTGTCTTTTTTTTCTTTTTTTCTTTCTGCTGATTAGTACTCTATTGCGTAAGTGCACCACATTTTCCTTATCCATTCTTCAGTTGTTTCCAGCTTCTGGCTATTACAAATTATAATGCTATGAGCATAGCTGAGAAAGTGTTCTTGTGGTAGAAAAGATCATCTTGAGTAAGGTAACCCAGACCCAGAAAGACAAACATGGTATGTACTCACTCATAAGTGGATATTAGGAGTAAAGAATAGGATAACAAACCTACAAACTATAGCCCCAGAGAGGCTAGACAAACAGGTTGGACCAAAGAAGGATGCATGAATTTCCCTGGGAAGGGGAAATAAGAATGGGAACTTGAGGGAGAGAGTTGGTTGGGCTGGGTATGGGAGACAGGTTGTGGTCAGGGCAGAGGAGGAGAGTAAGGAAAGAGATGTTCTGAGTGGGGAGTAATTCAGGGTTAAGGGGAAACATGGTGCCAGAGAAAACATCAAGAATCCAGCTAAAACTAGCAATAGTGGAGAGGATTCCTGAACTAGCCATATACTGTAGTCAGATTGGTGACTATCCTAATTGTCATCATAGTACTTTCATCCAGCAACTAATGGAATCAGATAAAGTGATTTATACCCAAGCACTAGACTGAGCTCTGGACTTCTTGCTGAGAAAAGGGAGGAGAAATTGTATGAGCCAGGGGGCTGTGGCAGGGAACCCACAGAAATAGCTTACCTGAGCTAGTCAGAACTCATGAACTCTGGACCAACAGTTGGGAAAGAGCTAGACCCTCTTCACGCGTGTGACAGTTGTGTAGCTTGGTCTCTTTACAAGGCTACTAGTAGTGATATCAGGACCTGTCCTTGATACTTCTGTGGCTTCTGGGAAGCTCTTCCCCATGCTGGATTACTTCCTCCAACCTTGAACTGTGATTGGTATGTAAAATAAAGGAAAAAGTCATTTAAATAAGATTTAAAAATATTTAAAAAGTTGCATTTTCTCAAAAATCACAACATAAAATTCACCTTGGTACTGTAAAATTGAGTTGCAGAGATGACATTTAAATATTTTAATAATGTGGATGTAGATTGCATTCTATATTTTCAAAGAAGTTTTGCTTTTGTGTTGAGGTAAGATTTTCTTCTGTCGCACAAGCTTATAGGAACTTGGTAAGTGTACTAGACTGGCCTTGAACTCTGAACATTCCATCTGCCTAAGCCTTGAACTGAAAGACTTTCTAATGAACATTTTAATTGCACACAGTATCCATGATATACATTTACTATAATATAATCATTATACATTTAATAGCAAGCCTGTTGTGTTGAGCTCACTACACTGTTAAAACACTTTACTACACAGTAATTAGATGTTAGGCTCGTAACGTGGAGGGCAGCATATTATCATTTAAACTGGTCTCCCTATAGTGGCTACTTTTATTGTTCTAATAATAAATAAAATTTGGGAGTCAGATATTAGGATATAAACATTATAGAGTGACAGAGGGACGATCATCTGACCCTACTCTATATCTTCCCAGTATAAAAAGGCTTGCAAATCTTTCTGAGCCCCTCCTTTCTGGATCTCTCTATCCTCTTCTTGGTTGTTAGAAACCTCTATGGTTTGTTGCAGCTCGCTGAATGTGAGCCCCACCCTCTGAATCAAGGTTTAGCTCCATTGGCAGTTTTAGAGCAACAGTGCAAACAAATCTTCTGCTACATCTCACAAACTTCATGTACTGGAAACCTGATCCTGGAGTGGGTATGTTGATGGCATTTGCAGCTGAGAACACTTTACAAAGTATACGGGGTTGGAGGAGGTCATCACAGGAGGAGTCTCTGTGATGGGATTAATGCCATGATGTGTAGAAGGGAGATCTAAAAATCACTCTTTCTAAGTTTTCTACATGTAAAACTCTCAACCATGTTCTGATGCAGCATTAGGTCCTTCAATATATGTCAAACTCTTGATATTGGACTTACCACTCCAGAAGTCCAATAAATACCTTTGTGGTTTGGAATCAACTGTGTATTCAGTGGTGCTCCGTTATACCAGGAGAAGATGACTAAGACAAGATCTAAGACATCTCGAGTATGCACAGGGATGGAAGGTGCAGTTTTAGTTTTATAATATTCTAGAGACTTCAGTCCTACAGACAAAAGACTGGGATAACTAGCTGCTGAGGGAATGATGAGCTCTTGTTTGAATTGTCATTTCAGAAGAATAAAAAGTTCTATTTCCTTAGGTTCAGAAGACAAAGGTGGGTCACACAAGCTGCCTCCTATCAGAACCAGGGAGTGCTGCAAACCAGTCTGCTCCAGTTTACCACAGCCTATATCTTTCTAATGCAGAATCTCCTGTTTCTTCTCTTTCCTCCATGCATCTATGTTAATAACAGAGGATTATTTGGGGGAACTAAGCTAAGGAAGAAGGAACAAGAGAAGGGAAGATGGAATTGAACTATTTGAAGAGGTGTTAAACTTACTACTACATTTTATTGTTTAAAAATGTTATGTCCACAGTGATGAAAACCTGAAATTCCAGATATAATAGTTATCTGCATAAGCATACTGAGCATTCAGAATGTCATGAATTGAGCCAAGGAATTAAAAATAAAATTTTATTGAGCCTAAGTTCCATGTCATAAGAGGCTGGCAGATGGGATAGCACTGGTCTATAGCAGAGGAACCCTAAGATAGAGCTGAGATAGATAATTCCTCTATCACCAAATCTAGAATGAGAGAGGCCTCAAATTCATTTACTTGGCAGTGAAAATTTCTGCAACCTTTTAAAAATATAGTCTATTTTTTCATTGTCCCAGCTTCTTTGTCATCTTTCAAGTATCAGTTCTCATGTTTAAGGAAAAGCTAATAAATTATAACTGTTTTTTAACTTGGTTGCCCAGAGAAACACAACGTTGCCAGTTATTGTATCCAGTAACAGAGCAGCAAACAGTGTTTTAAGTCAAGGCAGGATACTGGCCACACATTTCTACTCTTAAACCCTGTAGTATTTGGTTAGCCTTTAGCTCTGGGGGGCATGATCCTGAAAGCCCATGCCCCAACAAGTCTTATGGCTATCTATTCTGCCATACCATCATAGCTAGAATGGAAAGCTTTCTTATCTCTTCTAAGGGTCTGATCATTTGTTATCTACATATTCCTAACAAGGTTAGAATAAAAGGTCTAACCCAAGACCTTTAATTCTCTTAGGTGGCTCCAGAAATGAAGTAGCATTGGCCTCTATTATGAGCACAGATTCAGCTCATATTTGAACAAAAAATGGTGTTATATTGAAAAACAAGAACAAGCAAAATATAGTTACATTTTGAAGCTATCTAGATCAAAAGACAACAGTGAAGAAAGGGGAAAATATACTTTTTAAATCTGAATCCTAGATACTTTATGTACAATAATAATAGGCCATGGAGAATGTGTTACATAGCCTATTAAAATTAATCATCAGCAATTGGGCTGAAATGGAACAATAGACTCTAGACCTATATGTGGGAGCCTTACCCTCCCACTTAATCTTGCCTTCATTAAAGGATTTTTGTATGAACTGTAGTGTTATTATCTGTAAAAGCATATGAAGACTTTGACATTGTGGAGCTGAATTCTGAAATATGACTTATGCATAAACCTACAAAGAATGATAGGTGTGGAGATGCCAAGTACCAAAAATTCAAGATAATGTACTTTAAAAACCATAGGTGTGCCAGGTAACACCTTCCGTGTCTGTGAATTTATTGATTTATTGATTGATTACATGTATAACGCTTGATATAACTGATATATAGGATTACTAGTCTGTCTGGGCAGTTATATCAAACGTCATAGACAAGGTGGTATCCAAACCGAGGAAATACATTCCTCACAGTTTTGGAGAATGAAAATTGTAAGAACAAAGGACCAGCATATTTGTGTTTGGTGATGTTTTGGTTCCATAGTTTATAAATGGCTGTCTTCCTTTGACCTTCTGCAGAGAACCTGGGTTCAAAAGCTCTTGTAAAATTTCAGTGCCTCATTCATGAAAGCTCCACCTTCATGACTCATTTATCTCCAAGAATTCCAGTCTCTAAGGCTGTTTGCTGTCTTGAGGGTTAGAATGTCAGTATATTGATTTGAAGAGAGAGCCTTAAGTCTCCAGTCTTTAACAAAGCCTATATTCCATATTTTCAGTAATTTTTAGAGGCACCATAGAGATGCAGAAGATGGAAAACTTTGTTAAAGGGAAATCTTTCCAGTTGAAGCTGAATAGAAATATACAACCTTTTATCTTCTATGTTCAGGTTGCAAATAAGGAATCTTTCTTCGTGTTCCACATGAGGCAATTTTTAAGATTATCATTCACTTTGCTAGTTATTTTTGCTCTTTATATTCGTCAGATATTGTGTTAGTACACCAACAGTGTTATGAAGTACAAAATGGCCCTGGCATGTCTTTTGGAGAAAAGTCATGTCTAAATAAATGTCATTCACTAGTGAATTATGGTGTTATTGGTGGAGTTCAATGTCAATGAATAAACATCACACATTAATTGAAACATCTCTGAAAAGAAACACAAATAAACTAAGAGCCCGTTTTTTGGTTTTACATTCTGTGTGTGTTTGTGTGTGTGTGTGTGTGTGTGTGCGTTGCACACTTATATGGTTGTTCATGCATACTTGACACAGAGGTTGGAGGAGTATGCCAATGGTATTTGCCAATCACTCTCTGCTTGACTAACCTTAAGGCAGAATCTCTCACTGAACCAGGTGCTCATGGTTGCACTGAACTATCTGGATAGTGATCTCTCAGGATCTGTGTGTCTTTTCCTCCCAATGTCAATGTTAAAAGGATAAACAGCTGTGTTTGGCTCATTATGTGATTATTGCTATTCAAACTCAGGTCTTATATGTTGAACAATTTGGGACTATTAGAGCATATAATTTTTATTGTACAGGAAATGTTTATGAACATAAAAAGGGCCTAAATCAGGTACTAGAATCATAATGACTTGAACTATTCTAAAACAATTTATGATAATTTTTTTCTTAATTTAGGTCTATGGATTAGCTGGAGTCCTAAAGTTTCTCTAAATGGAATATTTCATTATAGGTGTGTGTATATGAATACCTTTTCTATGAAAGAGTTAAGAATATATATATATATATATCCATGACTCAAAAAGCAAAAGGACCAACACACCAAAAACCAAAAACAAGCCACATCAAGCTGAATTTGTAGTATCTGATGAGGCTTAGCAGAGACTTAGCCAACCAGGTTGGGAGTGATTGGCTTACATGACTTGCTAAGTTTTCAGGGAAGGAAACTATAGAGGTATTTTATATCTCCTGGCAAATAATATCTTCTTAGCTGCAAAAGAAAAGTCTGATTAGAATAGACTTTTAATACTACAAGAAATATAGAAATTCTGGTCCATCAAATATGCCTAATTAAAAAAATGTTGGACAAGAAAAAACTAAATATAAGAAATAATGTAAACCTTTACTTCTCATTTCTAAATCTGTCTCTGTCTTTGTTAGGGTTACTATTGATGTGATGGAATATCATAATGAAAAGCAAGCTGAGGAGGAAATGATTTATTTCAACTTACACTTCCAAATCTTTGTCCATTAATGAAGGAAGTCAAAAGAGGAATTCAAATAGGGCTGGAACCTGGAGGCGGGAGTTGATGCAGCAGAAGTCATGGAGGAGTGCTACTTATTGGCTTGCTCGTTTGTTTAGCCTACTTTTTTTTTAAAAAAAAGAAATAAGGTCCACCAGTACAGGGATGATACCACCTTCAATGAGCTGGCCTTCCCGCATCAATCACTAACGTAGAAAATGTCCAAGATGCTATCTGACGACATTTAGCTTTGGGGTTTGTGCAGGCTAGTCTTCTGCTATGTTAGTGAATTCCAGAAGAATGTTTTGGTCTATTAGTCAGAAGATGTTAGTTCTGACACAGAGATGGGTAGAGAATGGCTGTTATAGTGAGTCAGAACTTAGCCTAAGGAGAGGCAATTTACCTCTGGACCAGCAACATTCCAATCTTTCCCCAGTACTGAGATTTTTCAATCAGTCTCTGTAGACAGGTTCTTTTCTGGAGTACTCATTCACGTATATTATGGAATTGGATCAAACAACTGTGAGGTTAGCAGATTTAAAGCCAGAAGTGAATTCTGGCAGCATGGAATCTTGGGTGGAAGCTGATGCTGTGCTCTGGAGACACAGGTTTTATCTCCCTAGGACATTTGGGTTTTGGTTTTAAGTCTTGCAATAAACATGATATACATTGTCAAGGGTAATCTCCTTCATCTACACCTGACTGATAACAGATGTCAGCTACATCTGCAGAATGCCTCTGTATCAACCCTGGGATCAGTGTTTCTACTTTAGTAAGCAGATGCTGGACCCTCATCACACAACCACAGACTAATGATCATAAGCTCTGAGTTTGTTCCTGCCACAATGTAGTTTGAACTTGCCTTAATTTATGATTTTTTTTTGTTCTGGTCTACAGACTAAGTTCTAGAAACAATACAACCTGTCTCAAAAAACAAGAGCCAAGAAACAAACCAACCAACAAAAACTGTAAGCTTTCATGAGATTGTTTTCACAGTGGAATTTAGAGTTTTGGGGTACCTAAATATGTGCTCTCAGGCCATGATCACTCAAAATGGCTCCAGAATAAACTATTTTATGTTTTCTTTTTAAAAAAAAAGAAAAAAAAATGTCCTACAGTCCAATATTATGAACATATTTTCTCAACTGAGGTTCTCTTCTTTTAGATGAATCTAGCCTGTGTCAAGTTGACATATACTTAGACAACCATTTCTCATCTGTAGGAGAAGCCTATCCCACCAGAAATTTTTGAAACACAAATGAAATAAACAAAACAGGCAATTTGTAGTTCTATAAGAATATTAGAGCCTGGCGGTTAAAACAAAAGCCCCTGTGGTTCCTCATCAACATCCTCTTAACCATTTGTGATTTACCCTCTTGCATACATCAAAATGTCTGATTATTTTTGTTTCTGATATGAGACTACTGATTTAATGCCTTGCAGCATCATAAAAAGAAGCCTTTCTCCCTGTATTTGCATATTTTGGATTAAATATACTTTATACAAGATAAGTGGTTCCCTGCTAGAAGACTGAGAGTGTTAGGAAGAATGGAGCTTTACAAATCACAATCCCAGAGAACCTAGACAACAATGAGGACCCTAAGAGAGACATACATGGATCTAATCTACATGGGAAGTAGAAAAAGACAAGATCTCCTGAGTAAATTGGGAGCTCGGGGACCGTGGGAGAGGGTTGAAGGGGAGGGAAGAGGAAGGGAAGGAAGCAGAGAAAAATGTAAAGCTCAATAAAATCAATTTAAAAAGGAAAATAAAAAAGGAATGGAGATTTCTAGAATTACTCAACTGCTTATTACACAATAAAGCAGAATGCTAAGTCTTCTTTATTCAGTTGTTAACTGAATGAGATAATATAGAAAAAAAACCCACTTAGCCTTGTGTCTACAGATATTTGAAGCTTGAAGGATACAAACTTTCAACAAAGTGTTATGGTGCTACTCATCCAATGCTTTTTGGTATTTAATCAAACATTCATGGAAACTCAGACCCACCAGAGTTAACTTTTCTCCAATACTAATTATAATTGGAGACTAATTTGGACAAGCATGTAGGACACAAACTTAAAGGATAGTGGTATTTGATGTAAATGTCTGATACACATTTATTTCTATGAAAACATTGGTTTTATTTTTTATTTTTTTGAATTTTCAAGACAGGATTTCTCTGTAGCTTTTTGGTTCCTGTCCTGCAACTAGCTCTTGTAGACCAGGCTGGCCTCGAACTCACAGAGATCCGCCGGCCTCTACCTCCTGAGTGCTGGAATTAAAGGCATGCGTCACCACCGCCCGGCAAAGCATTGTTTTTTTGATGATAGTTCTTCAAATTTCAGAAAAAGGAAAGTTTAACAAAACCACAAGAGAGCCCATACCAGGGTAATTATGAATAAGGTTTTTAAATTGAAAATAATTGTTTTCATATGATATATTCTGATCATGGTTCCCCTCCCTCAACTCCTCCCATATCCTTCTCTTTCCTTCCATAAAACAAACAGGCAAACAAACAAAAACCCCCACATAATAGTAACAGTAACAATAATAGTAATACAAAGAACACACACAAGAAACACATAGAACATACTCATAACATACACACACCCCTAAAAACTCACAAAGAGCACAAAAAATTATGGAAACCATAATATACAAACAAAAAACCAATAAAGCAAAAAATGCCTAAACAAAGCAATACAAATCAAGTTTTAAAAATTACCATTGGGCTCATTTTGTGTTGGCTATCTACTGCCTGGCATGGGGCCTACCCTTATGTAACTTGTTAATATACCCAATGAGACTCCTTTGGAGAAAACTGACTTCTTGATCAGGGCTGGGGGCTTCTGTCCAGTTGTCCTATCAGCACTAGCATCCTTTCTTGCTTTAAACTGTGAAGGCCTTGTGCCTACTGTCATGTTCTCTATGTGTTCATATGTGCATCAGTCCTGTAAGGTTGTTTTGAAATCACTTGGCTTGTGTTTACATTACCAAATATGTCTGTAGATCATTAACTCTGAAAAAGACTATTGCTACAGGAAAAAATTAAATGCCTGCTCTTCCCTGAGGCTAAAAATGAGGAATGTGAAAGGCCTGTCAGGCAATTACATCCTTTGCTCTTAATTTATTGGCTTGCTTTCATTGGCATGAGTCTTATGGTTATGAATCAGAAACTCCCTTATAAGGTGAAATGGCCATGGTATTGATACATACTGGACATTGCAGAGTCTCATTGATTGCTGAGCTTGGTGCAAGTAGATACCACATCAACTGTTACAGTATAAAATCAAATGTTGAGACACAAAATTATATTTTCAAGTGCACTTTACCATTTTTCCTGAATGGAGATGTTCTTCCAATGACAATGACATTATCTTTATTCTCACAGATGGGCTGAGCAAACAGCTCAAGGTCAGGTTGGATATTCCTGGATAATTAGGAGCCAATCCAGAGTGCTTTGCTCTCATTTTAGAATGTGGGCATTTCCTCCATTGCTTCAATCATGATTATTGAAAAAGGAATGAATCTCATTAAAGCAAATCACTGTTGTCCTTTTTTAATTTCATAAAGTGTGGATTTATGGTATTAAGGGTAAATCTGTTCTTCACGATGGCTGTCCCAGAAGCTCTAAAGTGACAAAAAATGGCACATGGGAGACTGAGGGCCAAGCTATTCTTATCCTTGTTCAATTCCAGCTATTTGTCCCTACTGCTACTGTCAATGACTTGAATAATTAAACCAAATGAGGAAGAGATCAAAGGTGGGAAGTTCAAAGGGGCGCTTAAAATATTACTAACAATGCTGGTGATGAACAGCAAAGTTAATCTGTGAGAGCTCTAGGGGCAGAAAGAATGAGTTTGTTTCAACTCTACTGTGGCCAACGGTGATGTGCTCAGAGGATGTTTCTTCAGTAAGTTCTCGTACATGTGAAGAAATGCCTTGACAGTAAGCATCCAATCAAACTCACTATATGCACAGTATTTCTTCCAATTATGTTCCTCATATTCAGTCTTGAAATTAAAACATGTTACTATTGTGAATAATATTTGCGTTGTGTGATTTGTGTGTGAATGTTTTTTTTCTCACAGGATTTATACCACCAGTTGAGAGGCTTCTGCAGTGCAGACTGTGGGTAGTGGTGGAAGCAGAATGTTTGACCTGGAGAGGAGCAACATCGGAGGGCAGGCTATGGATATAGGAGAGGAATGCAGAGAGCCCCATATCCTTTATCTCCAACTCGGTTACCACTATGGCAACAGAATGACATATGCCTGAAATATTCTTTTCTGATTAATCAGGTGAAACCAAAGGGGAAAAAAAAGAACCTAAACTACCAAAATTCATTCTCTTAAGAAGATGTTCAATCAGATCCTACTGTGAAGTCTGCAATACAAAAATTTATCCCTATGTGTTTTTAAACATGATTTATCATTTACAGAGAAGAAACTGGGAGGCAGAAAATACTAAACTGATTATGCAAAATTTTTGAAAATAAGTATTAGTATATGTAGAGTTAAAAATACAGGGACACACAGCCAGACAATATGCAGAAAGTGAGAGATCTTGGAACATTCAGGCCTACTTGGCATGAGTCCATTAAATTATTTCCCTTGAGGCTCAGGAAACCCATGAAAGGTGAGATGGGAAGATTGTGAGAACCAGGTAGGATAGAGGCAACCAAGGAAGCAAGGCCTTCTAAACAGAAGAACCAGCACACATATGAACTCATAGAGACTGTGGAAGAATATACATGGCCTACTTGGGTCTGTACCAGATGATGCCCAACACCGAGAGAAGAGGACACATACCCTCATCCCTAATTCACAAGCTATCTCCAATTGATCACCACTTGCGAATGAAAAATTATTTATCTTCAGTGGAGTCTTACTAAGATGTTTAAAAGCACCCACTTTTAAGAGCATGCCCCATTGTAGAGACCAAAAGATATGAGCCTATTTCCATCTTAACTAAAGGACAGAGAGTTGGAACTTCAAGGTTATTGTGTTTCTACCCCAAACAAAAGTTCCACCTAGAAGTAGAGCAGAGAGTACTGCTCTCTCAAAGTTATTGGCTACAGGTAAGGCTAATATCCAAACCTTGTATTTCAGGAATTGAGAAGTATATATGTTTCTACCGCAAACAAAAGTCTAAGGGTTCAACTAAGGACTCCCTTAAGGAGAGAACATTGGATTCCACTCAAGGAGTGGTTTACTTACAGAATGTTTTAGTCAAGGGTGTGAGCAGGACTTGTTTTGTTCTAGCAACAGAATGTTTAACTATGAATGTAGCACCTGACCTTCAACTGGTTTGTTCATTTCCTTGTATCATGTTAATGCAGTTTTTTTTTTATTGTACTCCTACCTCTTGGGGTTAGGGTATTTTAAGCAATTGGAAATTAAACTTGGCAATTTCAGGATTCACTGGAACTCCCTGCCAGTAATATTCAATGTTTCCTGTTTTATTATTTTTGTGTCTTTGTACTCTCTACTTATATTTCTAATCCTCAAGCCCCTACCCTGGCAAGTGATATTTTCACCCCTTGCACAGCAATAAATGGCCAACACAAAATGAGCTGGATGACATCTTTATTTATTTTATTTTGTTTTGTTTTTGTGGCAATGTACCACAACTGCCAAGCCTCAATGGCATCTTTGGAAATTGTTTGTCTCATAATATTTACTTCTTAGGGAATATTTAAATTATTTTTATTATTTACTATTCATGTTTGTTTTACTTTATTTCATCTAATGGGTCCTCTGCATATATATTATAGCTTTCTGTTTTATGTTTTTAATGGGATTCCTGTGCATATGAATGAGGTGTCTCTGTGTCTATATGTTCTTGTGCTTTTCCCCCTGTTTGTTTTGTCCTATTCCAGCTTATTTGTTTTTGTTTCATCTTATTTTACTTTATATTATTATTCTTCAAATGCCTATTTGTTTTCCAAAGAGAGGCAAAAAGGGTTTGAATTAAATTGAGAAGTGAGGTGGGGAGGATCTGGGAGGAGTCTTGTGAAGGGGAAATGATATTAAAATATATTGTATGAAGAAAATCTGTTTTTGGTGAAAGAAAAAGGTGAAAAGTAAAACAAAATACCAAGAACACATAGACACAAAAAAATTGCATGAGCACAATAGGGTATGTTGTTACTCTACTTTCTATTGTAATAAAAATATGTGAATTTGAGTTACTTTATAAAAAAGTTAAGGAATTTTTTTTGAATCATGAACACGGATTAAGTGACCTATGCTGCATCCATTGGCGGTGACTTCTTCCTCGAATTCCTCTTCTTCCACCTCTTCCTCCTCTTCTTTCGCTTTTTCCTCCTCCTCTTCCTCTTCCTCTTCCTCTTCCTCTTCCTCCTCCTCCTCCTCCTCCTCCTCCTCCTCCTCCTCCTCCTCCTCCTCCTCCTCTTCTTCTTCTTCTTCTTCTTCTTCTTCTTGTTCTTCTTCTTCTTCTTCTTCTTCTTCTTTCTTCTGCTTCTTCTCTCTTCTTTCTTCTTTCTTCTCCTTCTTTTTCTTCTCTTCCTGCTCCCCCTACCTCTTCTTCTTTTTTTGAAAAATTGCTTTGATTCTTCTTCTGAAGAATCCAGGACAGAGTAGGAAGAATCCATTACTTTCATTTCTCTGCTCACTAATTCAAGAAGATTCAGCCATGAGAAGCCACTGTAATGGTATCTTCTAACCCTAATCAGTCCCTAAAGTCTGAGACCACAATGAAGTTAAGCTTCTATTTGCCTTATACTTCACAACAGAGGCTGGTTTCAGCATGTGAACCCTTGGGGAACACTCTCAAGAGTCCAAACATCTGATGCTATGTAAAACAACTAAGCAAGTAATATTTAAAAAAAATCTAAAAGAAAAAGAATAAAACAGACTTCCCCTGGAGAGGTAAACATAGAGGGCTCAGCTCTCTAGGCCCTTGCAGGGTAAGGAATATCCCATGCCCCCACTCCCACTCACCAAGTTCTGGAAACACCAAGCAGCCTCCACACACCTGTTATTATGCTCCACCACATCTGTGACACTGGAGCCTTGTCCCAGACTGCCCCTGGAGAGATAAGCATCTGGGTCTCTACTTAGAGGTCTTGGATCTCTAGGCCCTTGTCCTTGGAGGAATATCTCATTCCTCCATCCGTAACCACCAAGCCCTGGAGACCCTGAGCAGCCTCCACACACCCAGTGCCATCCTCCACTCATTTGTGACCACCAGAGGCTTCACCCAGACTGCTCCTGGAGAGGAGTCTCTGAATCTTATCATCATCAATTATAGGCACAGATCCAGCTGCACTCAGAGTAAGAAGACAAGACAGTCCATTCTCTATACCTATTCAACATAGTACTCCAAGTTCTCACTATAGCAGTAAGACAACAAAAGGACCTCAAAGTGATACAAATTGGAAAGAAGTCAAACTTTTGCTATTTGCAGATGATATAGTAACCATTCATATCATATATAAAAGTATGCACAAGTGACTCCAAAAATTCTACCAGGAAACTCCTATAGCTGATAAATAGTTTCAGTAATGTGGCAGGATACAAGATCAACTCAAAAAAAATTAGTAGCCCTCATATACAAATGATAAAGGTGCTGACCAAGAAATCCGAGAAATATCACTATTTATAATAGCCACAAATAATATATAATATCTCAGGGTAACACTAACCAAAGAAGTGAAAGGCTTGTTTGACAAGAGCTTTAAGTCTTTGAAGAAAGAAATTGTGGAAGATATCAGAAAATGGAAAGTTCTCCCTTGTTCTTGTATAAGTAGGATCAACATAGTGAATTGGCAATCTTACTAAAAGCAATCTACAGATTCAATGAAACCCCATCAAAATCTCAACACAATTCTTAACAGACCTTGAAAGAACAATAATCAACTTCATACAAAAAAAAATAAAAAGCCCAATCCTCTACAACAAAGGATCTTCTGGAGGCCTTGCCATCCCTGACATCAAGCTTTTACAGAGCTACTGTAACGAAAACAGCTTGGTATTGGCACAAAAACAGAAAGGTGGACAAATATAATTGAATTGAAGACCCTGATATTGATCCACACACCTATGAATACCTGATTTTTGACAAAGAAGCTAAAAGTAAACAATAAAAAATCATAACATCTTCAACAAATTATTCTGGTATAACTGGATACCAACATGTAAAAGAATACAAATAGATCCTTATTCTTATCTATTCCCATACACAAAACTTAAGTCCAAATGGATCATAGACCTCAACATAAATCCAGCCACACTGAACATCACTGAAGAGAAAGTGGAAAGAAGCCTTGAATATATGGGCACAGGAGACTACTTCGTAAATATTATACCAATAGCACAGACACTGAGAACAACAATTAATAAATGGGACCTCCTGAAACTGAGAAGCTTCTGTAAAGCAAAGGACACAGTCATTAAGACAAAATGGCAGCCTACTGAATGGTAAAAGATCTTCACTAACCCCACTTCAGACAGAGGACTGATCTCTAAAATATATAAAAAGCTCAAGAAACAAGAAGTAAATTACTAAACAATCCAATCAAATAGTTTGGTACAGATCTAAAAATTCTGAGAATTTTCAAAATAAGAATTGTAAATGGCTGAAAAACACTTAAGGAATTGCTCAATATCCTTAGCCATCAAGGAAATGCAAGTCAAAATGACTCTGAGACATCATCTTATACCAGTCTGAATTAATCAGCTCAAAAAAACTGATGATAGCTTATGCTGGAGAGGATGTGGAATAAGGGGGATTTTCCATTGCTGGTGGAAGTGCAAACTTTACAGCCATTTTGAAAATTAGTATGGTGGTTTCTCAGAAAATCAGGAATCAAGTCTACCTCAGGACCTAACAATACCACTCTTGGGCATATACCCAAAGGATGCACATTCATAACACAAGAATATTTGCTCAACTGTGTTCATAACAGCATTATTCATAATGGCCAGAACCTGGGAACAACCTAGATGCCCCTCAACTGAAGAATGGATAAAGGAAATGTGATACATTTACACAATAGAGTACTACACAGTGGTTAAAACACCAATGACATTTTGAATTTTACATGCAAATGGATGGAACTAACAAAGCCTATTCTGAGTGTGGTAACCCAGACCTAGATAGACAAGCATGGTATATACTTACTCATAAGTGAATATTAGGTGTAAAGCAAAGGATGATCAGCCTCTACTCCCTGATCCTAGAGAAGTTAGGTAACAAGGAGAACCTAAAGAGTGACGTACATGGATCCCTCTGGGAAGGGGGAAATAGACAGGATCTTCTGAGAAAATTAAGAGCAGGGTGGGGCGAAGGGAGGATAGAAAGGGGGAGGGGGGAAAGGGTAGAGGAGAACATAAGGGAATGGAATGCTCAAGAAGGGAAGAGAACATTGAGGGAGAGAAAGGAAAGAGATGCCTTGATTGAGCAAGCCATTAAAGATCTATTGAGAAACATAGCACTAGGAAAATTCCAAGGAATCCACAAGGATGACCCTAGCTAAGACTCTATGCAACAGTGAAGAAAATGCCTAAACTGGCCTTCCCCTGTAATCAGATTGATGACTACCTTAATTATCATCATAGGACCTTCAACCAGCAACTGACAGAAGTAGAGGCAGAAATCTAGAGGCACACACTGGGCTGTTACCTGAGACCAGCCCAAAAAAAGGAGGGGCAATAATACAAGCAAATGAGTCAAGATCATGATGTTGATACCCACAGAAACAGCTGACCTGAGCTAGTGAGAGCTTTCTGACTGTACTGATAGTGGGGGAAGCAGCATAGGACCAAATTAGATCCACTGAATGTGAGGGACAGTTGTGAGGCTTGGGAAGTCTGTGGGGCCACTAGCAGTGAAAATAGAGTTCATCTAGGAAGGCTGTGGGATCTCCCTCAGATGATGTGGGAAGGTCATATATCTATCTGTTGCTTTCATTGGTTAATTAATAAAGAAACTGCTTGGCCTGATAGGTCAGAAGATAGGTGGGTGGAGTAGACAGAATAGAATGCTGGGAAGAAGGGAAGTGAGGTCAGACTGCCATGGAGCCAGCCACCAGGTCAGACATGCTGAATCTTTCCTGGTAAGCCACCACCTTGTGGTGCTACACAGATTATTAGAAATGGGTTAATCAAGATATGAGAGTTAGCCAAGAAGAGGCTAGATATAATGGGCCAAGCAGTGTTTAAAAGAATACAGTTTCCATGTTATTATTCCCGGGGCTAAGCTAGCTTTGCGGGAGCTGAGCGGGATGAAAAGCAGGCCTGCCCACTTCTCCTATCACTACACCTCATCCAACAGTCTTTATGATACCGGCCCACTTTGAGTGTGGTCTCATGTGTTATAAATGCAGATGAAAAGCAAGCATGGGCCTCTTGGCTGCTCTATTCATATCCAGTTCTTTCCTTAAGTTTATCTCCAAATAAATAAACCTTTGGTATCCTCCATTCTGGGCTATTGAGAAACAGTTTTATATGCCAACACAAAAGCACTTTTTGGAGAGAGATCTTGCTCACTCTGGAAACAGGGGGAGGGCCTTGGTCAAGCCTTGAAGCAACGTGCCAGGCTTGTTGACCCCCCATGGGAAGTCTTACCCTTACTGAGTAGTGGATGGGGGGGGGTAGGGTGAGGGGAAGGTTGGAGAAGAGGAAGGAGAGGAGGGAGTAGGAATGGGGATAACTATATAAAATGAAAAAAGATTGTATTTAAAAATGCTTAATACAAAAATTAAGAAAAATATAAAAGAAAGAATAAAATTCCATTTTAAAACATTTGAAAGATGAATAAATAAATATTCAAAATAGGCTGATTCAGATTTGTTTAAATCCTAAAATAAGATATTTTTATAGTAATCATAAGAAAACTAGAGACTCCATTTCTGAAGTATAACACCTGATTTATAGAAACCCTAGCCTGAGAAAACAGGAAGTAAGAAATCACAACTAATCAATGAAGGTCACATTAAATCACACAATATGAGCTTACAGATTATGGACAAAACAGTAGCTGCAAATTAGTTGATTCAGGACATATAATTTTTGCAAAGGTAAGGCCAACAGCAGCAACAAGAACAGACCAAAGACCTTGTGAAATCTTGTAGAGAACAATGGAGAAATACCTTCAAGACTTGGAGGGAGAGTGTTTCGAATTGCTACTTCTCTTCCTATATCTATTGCAGATTCATCACTTAAGTATGAGTAGCTCTCATAGAGATAGTAGAGTTTGCAGGCAGGGCCTGGAAACTGACTCAGAAAAGTGAGAATGATAGAGGAGGGTCATCTGTATATTTGTTACTTTCATTGGTTAATAAAGAAACTGCCTTGGCTCTTTGATAGGGAAGGATTTAGATAGGTGGAGTAGGCAGAACAGAATGCTGGGAAGAAGGGAAGTGAGGCAGATGCAATGGAGCCAGCTGCCATGTCAGACATGCTGAATCTTTCCCGGTAAGCCACCACCTCTTGGTGCTACACAGATTAATAGAAATGGGTTAATCAAGATGTGAGAGTTAGCCAGTAATAGGATAGAGCTAATGGGCCAAGCAGTGTTTAGAAGAATACAATTTGTTTGTTGTTATTTCTGGGGCAAAGCTAGCCATGTGGGAGGCAGGCGGGATGAAAAGCAGGCCTGCCCACAGCTCCTTCTACAAGAGAAGGATTTCTCCAGGGTGAAGTTCAAAACAGATTCCAGGATGATGGGACTTCCACAGCACAGAGCACTGACACTTTCATCTGGGAACATTGGAGGCCTCTGAAAATAGAGTAAAAGGAAATCTTGACACTTTCCTAATGCATTTTTAAATGCTCCAGAAGAATCAGAACATAGACTATTAATAAAACAGAGTGTTCAACACCAGCAAGGTGTTGAGAAAGTTGATCATTTAGAAAATTATACTAGCGTAATTTGAAGCTTATCCTACAACAACCATAATACTGTGTTAGAGACATTAATGACTCATCTAACTAAAATTGTAGGGGAAACTCTGCCCAATGGGGGGCGTGTTTGCCTCAGGCTAATGTTTATGTATAAATCTGGCGGTCTCTTTTTTGTATCTCCTGCTCATTGCTGGATCCCTGGTGTTGTAAGCTATCCCTTCATTAAAATTTGCTGTTTCATATTAAGCTAGCCTGGTTATTATGCCGCTTACATAAAATCATGTTGTAAGTTTCTTGAAAAGATGAAGAAATTTTATACAATGTTTAAGAAATGAAAAGAGTTAAATATACAATTCTAATAATTGTAAATAAGCAAATAGAAAACCAAGAGGTTAAGTACCAATAAAGCAATATTATTGGATAAAAGAGGCAATTAAACATGTACAAGTAATGGAGAAGAAATTTGAGTTAGGAGAAATGTGAGAATTATGGAACAAATGATGGGTTCCTAGTCTGTAATCCTTAAACAGAAATGTTTAGAGCACTGAGACACATATACATACTCATGCTTCATCTAGTGACAGAAATAACATTCTGAGGAATATATTGCTTGTAATGCTGCCATTGCATGACAATCATGGGATATGCATCCTTATATCAAAATGATTATGGTGTCATTGGTGAACATTAGGCAGTATTTAGGTTTGTCATGGAACAGAATCTCTCTGAGTGGAATGTGCCCATAACTGCTTTCAATAGACATAATACTTTATAACTACAGGACTAACTACTATCTCTTATGTTTGTTATAGCATCCTTCCTCCTGACTCAGATGAACTGGATTTTCTTTCATTGTTGCAAATGCTTAAGCTAAATTAATCTTGATATTTTTTGCCCATATGTCTGAGATACTTATTTAATTCATGATTTTATAATTTATTTTTATTAAATATATTACCTATTAATTATGTTCCTATGTTATTTATGGTTTAGATAGCATGAGCAGGCTAATGGTCTGTGCTTCATTAAAAGAGCACCATACTTGACAAACTTTCCAGCTCACTAAAGGTGAGTTGAGAGCAATTTGGAGCACCAATAACTTTTATATGGACCTTAGGACGTGTGGAGGCCATGTTTCACAGAGAAAATGTCAGTCACTCTCATTTGCGGTACTGAGAAATGAGTGATGAGTGACAAATGAATTATAGTTTCAAGTCAGAAACTTTGAAGGAAGACTTCAAATAATATTGCTGAGCTTAAAGAGAATTGCTGACACATTATGTAGTTCTTATGAAATATATAAAATCTTTCTCTACAGGTATCATAATTGGCTTTCAGTGCTTTTTGTTTCAAAGCTCATTTGATTTTTTTCCCCTTACCTCATTAGCAGTGCCTTCATTTTCTCCAACTTGCTTCATTATTTCTAAACACTTCACCAAGCTCTTTGACACTCAGTTGTAAGAGAGATGATTTGCTGTTTCAGTAAATTTCTTGCTGAAAACTTTAAGGATAAACCATTAAACTATAATGATGGGCAAGTTCTTAATGTTGAGAGGTCAGGCCAAACCATAGCTGTTCCCGCTGCATCCCCTTCCTCTGCTCTGTCTGGCTTGCATCTCCCTCGTCTTCCCTGGGTATTGATGCATTACTTCTTTTCTTTATTAAGAGATGAATGTTCACTTCTCAGATGCTAAGCAAATATTATTAATGGCCTGTAAGTTTACAAGTCCAACACTACACAACAGCTTTTAAGGAGACCAAACTTGTCATCACAAAATCAATATGAAGAATTCGCAAGCCTCTATCATTTAAATGTGCACAGAGAAGCACCCACAAAGAAATTCTTATCACAGGAAAAATGGCCTTTTTCTTGGGCAGGCTACAAGTCAGAAATTTTATCTATATTGTGCGTCTGCTTTAATGCATAAAAAGATGTAGGTATTGTCAATGTTAATGTATGTGACTGTGATATAAAAATTTCATCATTTTGTTAGGAATGTATCATTGTAAACTAGTTGACTCAAAAACTACCAAGGATGTTGTTTAAGGAGAACAGGAGTGCATTCTATGGTTTAGGCATGTTTAGCAAAGAGGTAGAAAGAATTTGCTACTATTTATCCCTTTTCATAATCCCCCCATTCCCTAGTGGATCTTCCTCCAGTGAATTCTATTTGATGATGGAGACAACAGCCCATGGGTTCTCTAATGCTTATCCTGATCATCCCTCTTAACACCGATGGGAGAGAGAATGGCATAAGAACAGCCCACTGGACACTGTGAAACCACACCCTGACACTTCAATGCAGTGAAGAGAGAATAGATTGGGAAAACTTCCTATTGCTGTGACATTCCTTAGCTAGATTAGAAGGCAAAGTTTGTTGCTTCTTCCTAGGGCCTGGGCTGCTCTTTGATCACTGTTCATTTCAGCAGCGTTCTCATTGTTGCTGTACCTCTCCCTCATCTTCCCTACAACATAAAAATTACAGCCATCTATATTTGGCGTTTTCCAAGAGCTACAGGAACAAATGTCTTTTCACCCTTGGTAGATTACTGACTACAGGCTAAAGAAACGATTCTATTTAAGTACAATTTAGTGGACCGAAGTGTATATTCAGGTTACTTATGGGAGTGAGGGTAACTCAAAGGCAATTCTGTCACAGAGAAACCTACCTCAACATGGATGACTGCTCAGAAAGCTGCAGCCTTGGCTCCTGCAGGACCCATACCCTGTGTCCCAGGTTATAATCTCCCCAGCAGTTGTAACTTATGTCACCCTGAAGAAAGGCCTTGAGAATCTTGTCACTTTTATGAGTTTCTTGAACCTTATAATTTTATTAGCTCCCTAAACCTGGAAACTGTTTACCTACTGAGGCTTTGGGTCCTCCCTCTATGCTCCTACCTCCTGGAGGTAGCATTTTGCTGTGAGCCTTACTACTGGACACCCTATACTATTTCTCTTGCACAAGTTGCCATTTGGTATCCTATGAACCAAACAAAACAATTTAGGGTGTTAACCTTGAGAAAAAAAGAAGTTCTGGCATTCTTTAGATGACCGGAAAGAGATAGATGGGGAATCAATAATAGTTTCCACAGGTAAGGACTGATTTCTCTCACCTTGTTAATGATGCCTCTTCTCATCAGTTCAGGACTTCCTTGTTATTGGTGACTTATGTTCTATTTGAAAAACAGACACCTAGCTCACATATTTCCATTCAACTATGCTGGCTGTAAGAATGACCTAGGGTGCAGAAACTCCTGGAGTCAAGTCACACACAGGTTAATGAACTTTCATCAGTGTTGTTGAGCTGTAAACATTGCATTGCCCATGCTGGGGTTTCCTACAGCTGCAAGGGCATGGACAGGCCATTTTGTTGTTGTTGTTGCTGTTGTTGTTATTGTTGTTCTGGGATCTCAAAAGTCTGTGTTTCCAAATCAGGCCTAACATCCTATGATTCTTTAATTAAATGACTTCTGCAGCGAGGTGATTTTATCAAAGAAATCTCTAAATGGTCGACCAGATGGCAGTGTGTATCACCAGACTCAGATTTCTGAAAACTTGCATATTAACTCTAAAATTAGTTATTAGTATAAGGAACATAGACAGTCCCCTGTGTCCCACTAGTTAATAGAAAATCAGGAAATTTTAGGTGAATGAACACTTGTAACCCTTACGTTAAGAATAAATGCCTTACTGTTAAACAAGATTAAAAAGCAGTAAGTTTTGGAGTTAGGTGTATGGTTTACTCTTGCAATACCACTTTCTTGAGTGGTTGAAAATGTGTTAAGTACAGCTGTGTTTTATTTTTTATTAGTCTTTTTTTCTTTTGAAATAGATTCTACTTTTGATTTACTGAACCAGAAAAAGAGAGATGCACTAAGACTCTGACATAATCTCCCTTGAGACCACTCAGATGCAAAGGTCTCTCCTTCACTTTACAAGGGAAGAAAGTAAGTGTCAGAAAATAACTTGCCCAACTTTTTCTAGGCAGTATAATTTGGATATAACTGCACAAGATGTTGGCTGTAACAGCCCAATGCCAGTGAAAATATACAAGCATATTTATATCATTGTTAAATATGTTGTTTTTATAAAATTAAATTGGCACACAAGACTCCTGCTGAGCAATGAGGATTTTCATGAAAGAGATGCTTATACAGAGTATCTAAGAACTATGACCAACTGTGTCCATCTTCCAATAGAATCAGTTTTACTTATCATTACTTCTGGGTATGATTTCTTGTTTTTAGGTAAAATGCAAGTGATCATATTTATATTCAATAAGCCTAGTACATCTAAAGTATTTTACTTTGAAAAACTTGGCAATTTACTCACAACCACAATTTCCTGATATCAAAAATGATCAGACACCTACTTTAGTGAATCAGAAAACAAGTTAAATGCTAATAAGACATGAGAAGTGTAGAATTCTTGAAAATTGCTGTTTTTACTGAGTATAAATATGTGTGAAACTGGAATAAACAGACTCTAGCCCTCGTGGGTCACAATGAAATATAAGATGCCCTGTATTCTAGGGGCAGTCAATTTCCTTCCAGTCCTCTTGTGTGGAATGGCACTGCCAGGATTTCTATTAAAACTGTTTCATCAATGTGGAGTAGCATCTCCTATAGACTCACTGAGTGAACCAATAACAGACCAAACAAGTTCCATTTCAGATTTGTTGTTGGATAGAATTTGTGACTTCCAAACTCTGCCATTGCAGTACAGATGCAGCAGAGGAGAGGGTGACATTGCAGTTTATATTGCTTTCATGTCTCCCAAAATATTTGGAAAATATTTATCCATTTAAAATGCAAAAGTAATGTTTAGTATACAGAAGCAGGAACTGAGCCAGACTCACTAGATAGATTATAGAGTCCCTGACCCAAGGTATATTGATTTGTCAAAAAATAGAGGAAAATAAAATAATTAATATCCTCCTGTTGTTGGTATGTTCATATGGGAAATATAAGATGTTTCTATCTGAAGTTATATTAACTGCTTTGAAGTTCTTTGCATAAAACCAGTATTACAGATGTGGAATTCTGTCTCTTTGGGTTCTGCAGTAACCTGATTATAATGATGACATCTATTGAGCTATTTTTCAAATCTTTCAGTGTTCTCAATGATTTGAGAAGCCAGCCAACTAATTACAGAGTCTCATTTTCCATCTTTCCTAAATCACCAATCTTCCTTGCAGTGTTCTGCCCATGCCCTATCTCTCAGCCTCTGAAACCTATTCATTTTACATTTTGTCAGTTTATCTTGTCTTCGAGTTCTAAATGTCTTCTTAAAAAATCTCCACTTATCCAAGCAACATTCCAGTGTTTCTTTAGCCAGCCACATGTGCGTGAGCATTTGGACTGTTTCTTGTTTGAGGCTGTGGCAATTAAAGCTGGCAGGGACTTGTGTATGAGCCTCTGTGAGTCTCTGCAGATTGATTCCATGAAGAACAGAGAGTGGGGACATTCAGTAATTAGACATTTTACTTTTAAAGAAATTGCCAACTCTGCCAGAGCAGTTCTATCATCTTGCATTTCCACTGGAAACTGCTGAGTCACTCCAGATTCCAACCAACCATCAATACAACAGGTTTTCAGTTCAGGTGCTTTAACATGTTTGTAGATGTGCCGCTGAAATTCAAGCTTGTCTTTCCCTGATGACAAGCAACCCTGGGCATCTCCCCAGGTGCTCACCTGCCATCTGTGTGGCTTCTGTGGGAAAACTTTGTTCAGCTAGTTGGCTTAATCTCCAAAACGTTAACTAGCCGCAGTGATGGTAGTAAACTCCAAACATTCTTTGCATATCCTGGATATAAGTCTTTATCAAACTTTCAATTTGCAAATATTTTCTTCTAGTCTCCAATGTCTTTTTATTCTCTTTTAATACCATTTTATGAAAACTGAGCATTAGCTTGTTCTTTTATATATTATGGTTTTAATGTTGCTTAAAATATTATATTTCTAACCCATAAAAAAAATCTCCACTTAACGTTCAACTCAGGACCTCACAAACAGGCCTATTTGTGAGATAAATATTTGAAGTATTTTATTTCTCATCTGTCAATCATTTATCCTTTGAACTGTGAAGACGATACTAATAAAGACTTAGGAAAAAACTGCCACCCAAACATTTTCCTCACAGGGAGAAGCCTAGGACATTTGTCAAAAATCCCAACACAAGCAGCTTAGAAATAATTTTACAGAAAACTGTTTCAGATGACATAGGTGATGACAGAAACACCATGCATGGCTGAGTTGCATTTACCATGCATGGCTGAGTTGCATTTACCATGCATGGCTGAGTTGCATTTACCATGCATGGCTGAGTTGCATTTACCCCCAGTCAACTTATTCACTGAATTCGCAACTGAGAAATAGAAAAGGCAAGGAATATCAGGATGCCAGGCAAAAATGAACCAGCTTTAGACAGAAGACTTTAAAGATGCCTCCATCTGTTTTTGGACACATGAATTCATCTATGTAGAAACCTTCTGATTGGATGCTGAATATCTCTGACACTGTCATTCATCTGCCACAATTACTAGGCACTGAAATCCTGAACTCCTGTGTGATGATAACTGGGGAAAACCCTCAACAGAAATCAGGTAACACTTGTGCCACCAAAAGGAGGGAGCGATTAGGCCATTATCAGAAGAATCAGAGGACTTGCCACTCCCTTTCTTTCTGAACACTGGAAGTGCCTCCTTACCAACACCAGGTCTGTTGGCACCTTAGATATTCATTTGACAACTTATAGCACTGTGAGAATAAACTTCTACTTAAGTTCTCCAACCCATGATGTTTTGCTATAATACTAGAACTCAGGCAATAATATTACTCTTGAAATTTTTGTTCCTGAATTTTCTCTTCTGATAAAGTAAATTCTTCAAGAATTGTATTAATTGTACATTGATCATATTCATGCCCCACTTCTTCTACTTTTTCTCTTCCATACCCACTGTGTCTTCATAAAAAAAATCTATTCAATACCATTGGTGCTCCCTATATACTCTTTTGCTTTCTTTTTTATTATTAATTAAATTTATTAATTTATTTTACATCCTGAATGTAGTTTCTCCTTCCTCCTCTTCTCCCATTCCCTTTCTTCCACCTCCACTGTGTTCCCAATCTGTGTCCCCATACTCTGTTTTGTTCAGAAAAGGGAAGACCTCCCATGGGTGTCAACAAAGCATGCATACCAAGTTGAGGCAGGACTAAGCTCATTGCCTTCTATTAAGGCTGGGCAAGTCAGCACAGTAGGAGGTATAGGTTCATGGGAGGCAGCCAAAGCATTTTGGACAGACCTTGCTCCCACCACTGGAAGCGCTACAAGTAGATAAAGATGCACAACTATCACATATCTGTAGAGGGCCTAGATTGTTCCCATGCAGGTTTCCGAGCTGTCTAAAGTGTATGGCCAATCCATAGAAACATATTAAACATACTAAGGTCCACAATGTTAAATAATGCTGACTTTCCCTCTCCAACAGCTATCAATTACCAACAGCTCTTCAGCTAAGTGTATGGTGCTCATTCTCTTCTCCATGTTGGGATCTGGTTTGTCTTGAGCTTTGTGTGGCCTTGCGCATGCTGTCACAACCACGTAGACTTTCTATGTGCAGCTGCTTTATTGCATCTGGTAAGCACTGCTTCTAGCTCCTTTCCCCCTCTCTTGCAGTGATCCCTGGTTTTTGGAAGAAGGGAAGTGTGAGATGATATTGATGTCCTTAAGCATGACCATTCCACAGCCACTTTTCTTGACCACTCTGTAATAATCACCATATCGTGGAAAAAGAAAGGACCCTTTCTGATAAAGTTAGAGAGATGCGCTAGTCTACAAATACAGAAAGAAGTTATTATAAGACAAGTTAACACTGAATCTCATTAGCAGAATAATAATATTTGCTTTTCCCTGGAGCCTATTACCTGTCTAACTGCAAAAGGTTGGCCCTAGTAACTATGCCAAGTATGGGTTCCACCTTGTGGAGCAGGCCTTAAAGCCAACATTTTGGTTACTCAGATGACATTCTTGCTACTGTCACCAGTACACATATCTTTCCAAAAAGGTCATTGTTGTAGCTCACAGGTTTTTACAGCTGATAATATTGATAGCATTTTTTTCTCCTTTGTCAGCATGCATAGCACCTTCCAGTACAAATAGAGTCCAGGTCAGTACCAGCATGGATTCTCCACTATGACTGAAGCATGTGGTGTCTTCAGGAATAGGGTCCTACAAGCAAATTTTGGAGACACCAAAAACAATGGCAATAGTCTGTAATATTTGGGGCCCCACTGACCAGCAACTTAAATAAAGTAACCCGTTATTGACAGTGAGCATTTTTTGTTAGCCTGTGGCACCTTGTAAGGGCATTGTTGCCCTCTTATAGGGTAACTCCATTTAAGATGTATATATTATATGTAAATCATATGCAATGTATATTAATATAAATATATATTTTAAATTTCATCAAATTTAGTCCTAAAAGTGTAAAAATGGGCATCTAGCAACATTTTTCAAGAGATATTTCTGAAAACCCAGTATTAATAGTAGTTTTCTAATATAACTACAAATTTTCACCTCCTCAATAAACAATGGCTAGCTCTAAAACAGAGGAGATAAAAGGATCCTAAAGGGGTCAAAGAAGCAGATTGTCTGTCAAGACTTTGATGACAGTTTGGGTTTTCTTTCTCCCTAAATTGCAGTTGGAATGGTCTTTCTTTGACATGGGTCTGCTCTCCAGTGTTTACTGCTACAGACCTAGATATTCGTCTTTGACTCACAAGGGTTATTTTCTGTGAGTGTACATTGACTTTATACATGTGATTGCTGGCTTTTCCCTTTTTTCCAGGGAAAGGTCTTTCTCAAAGCATGTTTATATAACCCAGTCTTCAAAATAAAATAAAAACATAGCCCAGTCTTCCTTCTGGAAAGGAATACAGGTAGGGAAGCTGCTCTCATTTCGTATTCTTTGTCTAACTTGTATGTCTTATTTATTTCTCAGCACTCCATGGAAACTGATACTTACCATAAAAAGAAGTCATAAAATGTTGGATTTTTAGAAGTTATCCATTTGTTTGGCTATTGCTACTTGTGAAGAAGACATGAAAGAAATCTAGAAAAACTCCCAATACTAATTATTGGATTGTATGAATACAGTTTTGAAATCATGTTTATCAACTGAGATGACTCAGTTCTAAGTGGTCTCAAGATCATGTTGAAATAAATAGTTTTTGATGGTATAGGGATATTTTATTTTCTTGCCTGGACTTTTAAAATTTCCATACCAATATTTTTAACCAGAAAAAAATATGAAAAGATACAGAACTAAGGCATAACATTGAAATATTTTTGCAAAATGACACAATGTGATATTCAACAGAAAGATAGAAACCTATTAAGCTTGCAAATTATATTCAATGCACTACTATATTAAAAAATGCTATTGATATAACCTTATAAGCTAGACAGATATATAGATTTTCCATATATATGCATATATATGAAAACAGAATTTTCTTATGTATATATGCATATAACAGAAAATATATATAAATTTTGTGATTTATAGGAGCACAAGCTGACTTTGAAAATGACAGAAAATTAATGAGCACCTACTGAATCAACAGAAGTGTAGTATTTATACTTAAAATGTTAGTAACATTAAAAAGACGCTCAAAATTTTTCTGTAGGGTACATTTTTGAAAGATACTGTGGACTTTATTTAAGCAAAATGGAAGTTAATGATTATATAAAATATATTCTTCTCCAAAAGGAGCATGGTTAATAATATTTGACAGATAATGTGACACTGAGGAAATGAGAAAAACATGACATTTTTGTGATTTTCTTTGGGGGGATTAGGATTAAACTCAAGACCAATCCCGTGCTCAGGTCATTGCTCTATATCTCCATACTAGAAAAAAATATTGATAGGTGTTGTAACACTTTTAGACACTTTAAGTGGCAATAAGTTGATCTCTCCCCCCCCCCTCTCTCTCTCTCACACACACACACACACACACACACGCACACACACACATTCATTTTGGTGAACTGTGCTGATATCCTATATATTTGATTTTCTTTTTGTGTGTGGGAAAGAATTGTATATTCACACTTCATTATTGTCACCCTTGACCATCCAATTTCCTTTGACCTGCATGTAGAAGAAACAGACATTGTTTGCTTTCAAGCACTAATAGAAAACACAAGAGTCATAACAATGTTAATTATATTATTTTTCTACTAAAGGCTCTCTGTGTTCTGGGGAACACTCCTGTAGCCTAGGTCCTAGTATATAAATGATGCAGAAAAGAGGTAAAGTCACTTACAATGTGGCATAAATTTGGTGTCCTTCTGTTTGTGTGTTGCTTTCATTGGTTAATGAATAAAGAAACTGCCTTGACCTAGTTGATAGGGCAGAACTTAGTTAGGCAGGGAAGACAGAACTGAATGGTGGGAGGAAGAGAGAGTTAAGTAGGAGACACAAAGGAGCCACCAGAGTTAGACATGCTGAATCATTTCTGGTAAGCCACTGACACGTAGTGATATACAGATTAATAGAAATTGGTTAAATCAAGATGTGAGAGTCAGCCAATAGGAGGATGGAGCTAAAGGGCCAAGCAGTAATTTAATTAATTATTTTGGGGCTAAGCAAGCCAGGCAGCCGGGACAAGCAACCCTCTCCTTTGCAACATAAAATGAGCAAGAGACAAATTTCTACAGTTGTGATAGTTTGATATCATTTCTTAGATGCACATATTGTGGACTTATGCTGTGGCTATACTATTTCTTTATGAAATCACATGCATATAGAGAGATTGTATACATTATGGATATCATTTTTATTGTGTGTATTGCTGAGTATGCCTAGCAGCCTGAATTTGATTCCTACATCTAAAGAAGAGAGCTTGCTCCATAGAATTGTCCTCTGACCTCAGCACATGTGCCATGATAATATAATGTTACAAGTTTGACCCGCTTCACCTTCTTCCCTCCAACCCCCACCCCACAACTCTTCCTTCTCTCTTTCAAATTCATGATCTCTTTTTTTCACTAATATGTTGTTACGTAGTCCTAAGCACATAAGTATAATTTTCTCAGTTTGTATAATATTACTTTTGTATATGTTTCCATGTCTGACCATTTGGTATTGAGTAATCAATTAGTGTGTTCATCTTCTCAAACTCAGTATTGCTTAACTCCCAGTAGTTCATTATGTAGTGTTGAGGTCTCATGTAGTTTTCCCCATCCACCTAGGAATTTCTTTTGGCATTAACCTTGTTCAGTTCATGTTTGGGTGGTCATGTTGGTGAGTTTTGTGAGTGCAGCTTCCAATATTTGCAAGAGACATAATCTCACACAAAATTGCTGCTCTTCCAATCTTTTAGCATCCCTCTCCAGTGATGGAAATTGTGTTCTAAATGCATGCTTTGGGACTGTGAAACCAGACTTTTGACTGGTTATGGTATTCTGTAATAATCTCCATTTGTCAGAAAAAGACATTTCCTTGATGAAGGATGATAATTACACTGATCTGTGTGTATAAGAATCAATATTTAAAATCTAGATAGAGATTGTGCTAACTTGGTAAAGTAGTAGCTGTAGGAACTCCTTCAAAGTCCATGATTTTACTAAACCTGCCATTAGCCATATTTTAAAAGTATATATCTACTTGGGGGAAAATCTACTCCCATTCTTCCTCAAAGAGAACTCCATCGTTTTTTTTTTGCCAGTAGGATGTTCCTACTGGATCTAGTGTTTGTGTTTAGCATTTCTTTTCATTCTGTATTTATATGTTATTGGGGACCTTCAGTGCTCCAAGATTTTTTTTTTAATGAGAAATCAGGTAATAATCAGACTAGATTTTTTTTTCACTCATGGCACCATTTTCCTCTATAGCTTTTGCGTTTTTGTCTTTTTTTTTTTTAAAGAATGTTGATTATGATGTATACCGGTGGATGCATTTGGGGTTACCTTGGTGTTGGCTTAGCATCTCAAAGTTAGAGATTAATGTTTCAACAAAGCTGAGGATGTTTCAGCCACCATTTCTGTTTTCCCTTCTCTCAGTTTTTGGATAACATGTTAGTTTATATGATTCTGAGGTCATTGAGGCATTTTATGGGTTTATTTTCTAGTCTGTTCTCTCTTGCTTGGCTTAAATAATTTATATAGTTCCGTATTTTAGTTTACTATTTCTTTTCTCATTCTCTCTATCATATCATCACTAAACCTATCAACCATTTGATTTTGCTTGTTATAGTATTTTATTAGAAAATTTCCATTTTATTTTTTCTATGTCTTTGGTGATTAGTTTCTGTCTTTTTCAAGTAAGTTTGTAGTTGCTTTAAATCTCATTCCTACCTCCCCCCTTCTCTCTCTCTCTCTCTCTCTCTCTCTTTTCTTTTACAGTGTATGTCTTATGTAGCTCTAACTCTCCTAGAACTTGTTCTCTAGACCAGGCTTGCCTTGTGCTCAGAGATCTGCCAGCCTCCCAAATGCTGAGACTAAACGCGTGTGCCAGATTATTGGAACAATTTTGGATGTAGAAAATCCTATTTTACTGACTCTTGTGTTCTTTGTATAAGTGGACTGTCATTGAAATGAAGACTTTCAAAACTGTAAGATGTTAAACTCTTCTGTTCTAGCTCGTCCTCTAAGACAATGTCCCGGTGTCTGTCTCTTCCATTCCAATGAAGGGAGTAGTATAATTCTACTTGGTTTCAACATTAATCAAATTTTGTCTTATTTCACTCTCAAAACAGAAATATCCTTCCTCCTTTCCATTCTCAGAAGTTTACAAATAAATCATTTAGCTTTTTTCATCTTTCTGACTGGTATTTCTCTATGCTGACTTTAATAAATGCTTTCATCAATTGGCAGTTGATCAGATGGTTTGTGTGCCCTGATAGTGTGGCAGGGAACCTCTTTTCAAACTGACAGAATATTCAAAGCCTTTACTCTTTCCATTAGCAAAGCTGCTTTGTAAATGCCAGGTTCTTTTAAAATTGTGCTCCTTGTGGCTGCATCTATTATTCACTGACTGAGGTATCCCACATTGTCAAGGGTGAAAATTGCAAGAAATCTATCTCTGAGCTTCTCTTTGATGCAGTGAGAAGATTCAGAATGACTTGACTGGAAGATGATTGTATTTTTCTTTCCTTCTGGTTAACCTAAAGATAGCTGGCATCTGCTTCTTTTTTACCAGCTGACGTTTCCCAGGAAGATGACCATAAGAGCTAGAATCACCCAAGTAAAGAAAAACAAGCTATGTGATCCAAGTGTCATAGAGCAGGTACTGACACCAACAAATGGATGCACACATTTCTTTAGTCTGTAAATGATATTTTGTAATGGGTGTCAAGCAAGGCATTCAATGGAATAGCAGTGGCCAAAGCTGGGAGGTGACTAGGTGTTTTCTTCTCACTACTCAATTTAGTTGGTCAAGTTGCCCCCTAACATCACACTCTGAAAGTCTATAGCTAAAGGAACCCCCTGTCTCAAATAACTTGCTGAAATTAACTAGAGCCAAACTCAAGGCTGTTGTTTGGATAGTGGATGCCCATATACTGTCTTCAAATATGCCATGTGGTTAACAATAATGGCCTTCAAAACTCTGACTATTCTGAGTTAGGCTGAAACTTTTGGTTCTAGGTTGATTTTGTTATTGTTACAAAATTCTCATCAAAATTCACTTAGGGAAGAGAGGCTTTGTTTTATCCCCACAGCTTGCAATCTGTGATGATGGGCACTCAAGGCAGGAGCCAGAAGGGAGAAACTGAAGCAGAGACTGCAGAAGAAAGCTGATGACTGGCTTGCTCTCGGTGATTGTACGCAGCTGGTTCTCTTACACAATCCAGTCCCATCTGCCCAAGAGCAGCACCATCTACAGTTGGCTGAATTCTCTCATAACAATCACTAGTAGCGAATATGTACCAGAGACATGCTCACAAGCCCATCTGAACAGTGCCTCAATTAATGTTCTGTCTTTCCAGGTGGCTTTAATTCCTGTCTAATTGGGTAAGAAATTACCAGTACAGTTATCAAACTATCCTAGACATACAGTCAACTTGAGCTTTGAGGATTAATTTCCATAAAAGTCAGCATTTGATGAGTAAACCATAAAAACAAACAAACAAAATGGACAGAAACCACCTAGAAGTGTCTGAGGTTGGGCTGTGAGTCCCTGACAGCCCAAAATATGTGACACTTTATTCCAAAGTTGTCCTTATGGTCAATGGAGAAATGAGCCAGCACAAACCCCTCTGAGGTCTACAAATGACAGAGTGAGCAAAGTTTCTTCACGAAACAGGTCCCCTTGAGTAATAGGTCTGGGATTTCTTTCCTATTCCATTTTTGAGAATGACCTCTAGCTGACTTGTGTTTCCCTGAAAACTTAAATTTGATGTGGTGACATCTCTCTCAAATATCCCAAGTTGCAGAGTTCCTCTACAACTTTTTAGAAAGCTGAAAAGTCTGCATAGAGTTATTAGGGTACTAGGGGTTCATTGAAGAACTTTCTTCTTGAGACAGAATTTCATTTTGTAGCTATGGTAGCCTCAAAATCATAGCAAATTTCCTATCTTAGCCTTAAAAGACTGGGATTATAGTTGTGAGTCACCAAGCCTTCTCAATTATCATTTATACATATCTAACAATATATAGATAGCTATATAAAACACATACATATGAAGGTTTCTAGGTCTGAAGACAAAGAAATATTTTATGAAATATACTTTGTTTTCAAATCTAGTTTAGACTAGTGGTTTTGCCAATTCCTGTTATAGAAAATAGAATTTTGATCTTGAGTACTTTTACTTGAGTAAAAAAACTAATTAAATATGAACATTTTTTGCAGAATACTATTGGGAGTCATTTTATTTCTATTTATTTCTTTTTTGTGCTTTTTTTATTAAAAATTTCTGCCTCCTCCCTGCCTCCCTTTTCCCTCCCCTCCCCCCACTCCCCACCCTCCACTCCCCACCCCCTCCCTTTCCAGTCCGAAGAGCAGTCAGGGTTCCCTACCCTGTCGGAAGTCCAAGGTCTTCCCCCCTCCATACGGGTCTAGGAAGGTGAGCAAATTCTTTATTATCATTATTTATCATGTTCATGTGTTCTATTAGTTTATGGATATGTATGTTTGTATGATACATTGTAGTAATAGGAGCGGTGGGCTGTGTCCTCGCCCAGCTCCGCATGGCTAGCTTTATCCGAAATACACGGAAACTGTATTCTTTTAAACACTGCCTGGCTCATTAGTTCCAGCCTCTTATTGGCTAGCTCTTACATATTGATCTAACTCATTTCTAATATTCTGTGTAGCACCACGAGGTGGCTTACCAGGGAAGATCTTAACCTGCATCTGTGTCTGGTGGGAGAATCATGGCAACTGCCTGACTCGGCTTCTTTCTCCCAGCATTCTGTTCTGTTTACTTCGCCTATCTAACTTTCTGTCCTATCAGGCCAAGCAGTTTTCTTTATTAGTTAACCAATGAAAGCAACAGATAAGACACAAGACCCACCTCCATCAATACATGTGAACATAGGCAAACATAAGGAACAGAGATGTGGAGATAGAAGGACAATCTTGAGAAGTCAGTTCTCTCCTTCTACTATGTGGGTTTCAGGGATCAAAATCAAATGCCAGATTTGTGCTGCAAGTGCCTATACCACTGATTTGTCTTGCTGGTCCTACCTATTAGATATTATTATTTGTAAACACCTGGCAATCTCTCCAATTTAATATCACAGAACAAGCAATAGGTAAGTATATTTTCAAAAAGGGGGAGTTTATCTAGTAGGTTTTAAAAGGCTAACAAGAAACTTTAATAGAAGAATGTCAGGAAGCAAAACCCTCTTGCTTCTGTCTATTATCTAAGTGAAGATATCTATCAAATATGTTTGTATGGAAAACTGCCCTATTAGACACATAAAATGTTTGTTCAATGTCAGATAGATTTACTTGCTATCCAGGATAACAAAGATACTGTCTCTCTCTTGGGTAAAGTTTGACCTGGTTTAGTAGTACACCTCTGGGTCTTTAAGAGATTGAGATTACCTTCATCTAAGAGTCCTCAGATGTGACAATACTAATGGTACGTCCATGGGCATTCTTTATTCCATCACATGACTTGAGAGGCAAGAACTTATGAGAACATGTCCAAGGATCTGTCAGCAGCAACTCTGCAAGTCTTTCAAGTTGATCTACTAGCTAGATAAAAGGTGCAGCATCAATATTCAAATGCTCCATTCTCACGACACTGCACTATAGTATCTACCAATGAACTAGACTAAATGTACCTGTGGAAAATCCCAAAGACCATACACAAAGGATTCAACATGCTCCTCAAATACGGCTATCTGTTGATACAGTTTATATGATATACCACCCCTGTAGCATGTTCTCATCAAAACAGTATGTATATGTTGGTGTGACTCTGGGAGGTCCTGAAAGGTAATGATCAGGGTAAAACTGGGAAAACTGCCTGGGCACAGCAATTATAGCTTCTACTGTCTGAAACTGTGGGTGGCTTTCTGTGGCTTCCAGTACCCGTTAGCTATCACATCCAATACTATAATTTTCTGTTTCCATTCTGGTCCTTTATCCTAAATGTTAGAACTTTTCAGCATATATTTACTAAGACATATTGGAGCATACTGACATGTTGAATTATTAAGAAAACTCAAGAACAACACAACCTTAACCCCATTTTCTCTGCCATTCAGACCTGTGGACCTTGTAATAAACAATAGAGATCTAGGAGGAAGCTGAGATACAGAGAGTAACAGTAGACCAAGAAACATGATGAAAAGCCATGAGCTCATCTACGTTGCTGAGGGAAGGCTGAGACTGGGCCATCAGTGTAGCCAGCAGTAGCAAGGGCTAAGAACTTGTAGGGTGATGCTGGCTCAAATTAGTATCTAAGTGAGAAATACACAGATTTTAAGGACAGCATTCAAAAAAACACATAAATATCAACTCCTAACAGTGGTAGTAGGGGTGACTCTGCCTGCTCTTGGGATCCTTTCCTCCAAATCCTTTGCCACTCCAGTCTTAATATTATTGCTTATGCCTATTTTTACTGTTCTTGTCAAGTCATGTTCAGTTGTTATCCCTGGGTAGCCTGGTCTTTTCTGAAGGAAAATGAGGAGGAGTGAATCTAGGGGGAGAAGAGAGTAAGGGAAGGGAACTGGGAGGTATGAAGGGCGGGAAAACTGGTCTGGATGTATGGTATGAAAGACATAACTAAAAAGCTACCAGAACAAACTAAAAACAAAACAACAAAATAACAAACAAACAACAAAACAAAACATCTTCATGCTGAAGCAATAATTTAGATATTTTTGATTAAAGAAAATAGAATATTAAAATAAATTTTACCTACTTCTTTTTACATTTTATTCATGCCACAAGAATATTTTAAAGTTGTTTTTATTAGGTTTTCCTATTCTGTTCTTTGTCAATGATCATGGTGATAGCTAAGAGATACCACAAAACTTGGGACTGATCCAATATTATATGCTTCCTAGTATTGATGTCTATTTAATATATGAAATGTTTACATTTTCTGAAGAGTTTCACCTAGTCTTCCATTTATTTAGGGCAAAAGTCAGCTATTATATATTTTTAAAATCTTTCCTGAACCCCTGTGATAATATTATTCTCATTTGGTTTAACTTTTTTCAGTTGAAGGAATAATAGGGAAATCTGCAAAAAGAAGGCCTGTATGTCTGATGTTTGTATGTCCTGGGAGTTTTTAATTCTGAGCAGGATGCCTGAATAGAACTCAGCTTTTCTTAGCTGTCATTTAAGAGAGAAGACCTGCCGTGCAATTTTTATCCTCTCCTCCAATATTTTTCTTCTTCACAGGCATGTGTTCTCATGCTTAGAACTAGGCAGTTTCTTTATTTCTCTCAAATTTGAGTTATTATTAGTTATAAATCAGATGAAATTTTCCCATTTCTTATACATATATCCTTTCTCTCTTTTCGTGTAAGCATGTGTGTGTGTTTGTTGAGGATGGTCTATGTGGTGTGTGCATGTCTGTGAGCAGGCAAACACGCCTGTGTATATAGAGGCCAGAGGAGGATGTCAGGTGATTTGCTTTACCATTCTTTTGTGTTCCTTTGATTCAGGGTCTCTCACTGAATGCCAGCTAGGCTGGCATCCAGTAAACCTCAGTAATCTTCTGTCTATACCCACCACAGTCTGGGGATCTCAGATGTGTATATAGTTATGCTGAATTTTTTCATAGAAGTTGGAATCTGAACTTAACTTTCCTTCTCTTACCTGTCATCTCACAAATCTACATCTCTTATTTTAGGAAATACAAAATATATGCAGGGATTAAAGTGGGATTTGCTTGTGTACACACGAGTAACTAAGTAGAAACGCATGCCAAGTATTTTCAGATTTTCTTAGCATTTAGTCTTAAAAGTCATCCAGTATTTCCACATGTGTGTTCAGGCACAGGAACATTCTATAGTAGAGAAAATGCCTGCCAAGTTTTCATGATGTCCTTGTGATTTATTCCTTTATTACTTTCTCCTCTGGTAAAGAAAACCTTTAGAAGGGAGCAGTGATAATCCAAATATAATGTCAAAAGAACCAGTTGCAACCTAAGATATAAAAATAATATTTTGTGTGTGATGTAGGAGGTCCTTCTGTCTATGTGTTGCTTTAATTGGTTAATAAAGAACTGCTTTGAGCATATGGAAGGGAACAACTAGGTGGGAAAAGCTAGGCTCTATGCTGGGAGGAAGAAGGACAGAGTCAGAGGAATGCCATGGAGCTGCCAGAGACAGATGCTGGGAATTTTACCGGGTAAGTCACTGCCATGTGGCAAAACACAGATTACTAAAAATGGGTTGAATTAAGGTTGTAAGTTTGAGGTCAGTTTACGATTGCACAATGATTCACAGACAAGCTTGAGATACATAGCAAGGGCCTGTCTGGAAGAAAGAGGGAAGAAGGCAGGAAGTCCTATGGTCGTATTTTGATAGTCCAGATCCAAAAGTCATATGTTAGAATCCTTACCCCATGGTATTGTAGATGATGCTATTGTAGATGATGCTATTGTAGATGGGAACTCTGAGAGATGGTCAGGCCATGAATGAAGTTTGTGTCTTGTTTAGAGGCTAGAAAGCCACCCTTACCTCTCCATCAGAAAAGACATCATGAGTCTTTTCTATAAAGCTAGCCCTCACTATAAAATGTGTCTGCTGGAGCTTTGATTATGAACTTGCAGACTTTAGACTTGTGAGAAATCAGTTTCTGTCATTTATGTACACACTATTTTGTCATTGAATTTTGAGCAGACCAAGTAAGGACATACTGCTTATCAAGTAGGGAGACAAATGAATTCAACTCTTTAGTCTTATTCCAAAGCCCATGTTCTGTTTCTATACTAGTTTCTCCCTACCACAATAACCCACCATTATGCTAATACTTGAAGCTAATATCAGTATTGGTGCTTTACCTTACCTTCCTTTAGTCATATCTTTCTTCCTCTTTCATTCCTTTTTCTACCTTTTATTCTTTGCTACATGTGGGTATTTTATTTTACTTTTTCCTTCCTGTTTTTTAACACAATACCTTGGTTATTAGACTGATATTAGACCAGTCCACACTGGCTTCAAACTGACCTTGTAGGAGGATACAACTTAGAAGCCCTAAGGTTTTTGTCCCACCTCCCAAGTGCTGGGGTTACAATTTTATTCTTCCATGCTTAACAATATTCATTAATTCTATTCTCTCTTGATTATTCCAGCTTTTTACAATTTCTATCTCCTCGTTTTCTAATAACTCTTGGTTTCATTTCCTCACTTTATGTAATGCTTATTTGTTCTTTCCCAGCATTTATTACTTAAGCTGCATTCTTCCATGTCCTCTGGGGACCCCGATATGTGATAAAGTCTTACAGCTGCAGAAAAGGTAGTGGTAACTGTAATACCTAGAGAGGAAAGCAAAGATAAGCCCTAGATTTGTTCAGACTTGAAAATAATTATTTCACTGAATACTTCAAATGTTCAACCAATGTAGGCTTCTAAAAGGCAGAGCTAGGGGCTTATCTAGCATGATATACAAAGCACAAACTCAAGGGAGCTAAAATGCTACACCAAATGATTAGCTTTATTAGACTGAAAGGGAGACCAAAACTTCTGAGGTCTAGGAAAACATGTAAACTTAATAGGAATGAGACACGGAAACGTACTGACTAGCACATAGTAAGGTCTAAAACAATGAAGCTCATTTCTTGTTCCATAAAGCTGTTGAGAAGACAAGTGAGGTACTGAATTGGAGATTTTATTTAAATACAGGCAGCACTTGTTGTATAAAAATTAGAGATCAATTTTTTATAGTCTTATGCCTAACTAAAAAATTCTTAAACTATATAGATGCTTTTGTATCATTGAATCTAGGTATTTAAAAAATCCTCTATGTTCAATGGATTAGTACTTAAGGGAGCAAACAAGATGTCTGTTTTGCCCTTGTTTCTATTCAAAAGAAAATCATTTTTTAAAAAAAGTACTTAACAGGGTGCTTAGATCTGGTGCTTGCAATAGATTCCCATATTTCACCTCCTCTGTAAGACCTCCCAGAAGACCCTAAGAGAAAATTTATATCTGTATTCTAACCTAGATCATGGTTATGTCTGCTATGAAGTCCAAAGCACACTTTGGTCAAGAGAAGTGGCTTGTTTTAGGTGAAGATGCCTGTGCTGAGTGTCAAAACCTTGATTTGGTACCTGAATGTAATTCTATCGATCCAAATGATTTGTGCAGAGCATGTAACCTTGTGTTTCTCTGTGTTCATGTTCATAAAAACGCATCTAATGCTGATATGAACACTGCTAATCAAAAGAAAGGAGCAACTGGAATATCCCGAATGTAGTAGTTCCCTTAGCATCTGGCCCATTGTAAGGCTCTATAAATATTAGTTATTATTATTTTTGGCATAAAACTCTGTCTTTAGGGATGAGACTTTAGATTGTCAATATTTCTGCTTCTGAATGAGCAGCTTCAGAAAATTGTGTTTACACTCAACAGATCAAAGCTCTGTGAAATGAAATTGTGTTTCAAAAGAACAGATTGATGCCTCGTGCACAGATGTCTTTCCCCATCCTGAACCAATAGGGCAAAATGTTTTACAGATTGGATGCTTGGCAAGTGTAGAATCCTGAAATAAAACTCCTATTGTTTTTCTTTTACTCAAAAAAAAAGTTTTAAAAGGCAATTGTAACCTTGGTTATTTATTTTCTTCTATGGGGAAAAAGAGCACATCTGTTTGCAATAGTAGATTGAAAGGTCTAAAAATAAATATGTTTTAAAGCAAAGAAAAGAAACTCTGTTGGCACTCTAAATCTGATCGACAGGAAGACAATGTTTGTTCTGAAGTTGTTTGGCTTCTTTCAAGAATGGAAAAGTGGGGGGCAGATGATATAGAATTATACAGTTTTAATGAAGTGACTTACCACATAGAATGTGTTTTTTTATTCATCTGGTAAATAGTTTTAGCTGTGACATAATATTTTAACATTTTCATTTAAATTATGAGTGTGTATCTGCCACTTTGTCTAAGTAGATGGCCAAGAAAAAAAATCCAATGATTTCTGTAACCTCCCACCTGAAATTAGCATGCAAAACCCAAGTCAGATAAGAAATCTTAGCTGTGCACATTCTGCCAGTGCTTTATTTTATTTATATAAAATATTCTATATTTTAAATCAGGGTGCCCTTTTTAGGTTATTTCACTGAACAAGAAAAATAATTTACTGTAAAATAGGCTTAAACATACTGTGGTGATGACCGTTCTACTCAGAAATAAACTAAATACTGATGACCCCGTCCCCCCAGGCCTGATTTCTCTTGAGAAGCCTGGCTAAACTTAGGTTCGGGAGGAGAAGCTGCAAGGACTTAGCTGAAAAGAGGGTTTGGATTGACTGAAATAGAAAACAGATTGGGTCTGAAAATGCGAGGGCTGCAGGGACACATTGAAAGACAAACATTGGTGACTCTGATTCAGCTGAACTTGGAAACCCGTACAACAGACTACTGAAAGGCTTCTTATTCATGAAAAAGATGAAGAGAAAGGAGGAGAGATGGAGAGACAGACAAACAGACACACATACATACACACACAGAGAGACTAAGATGTGGAGAGAGCGAAGAAAGATGACTATAGATGAAAAGGTATTTGCTTGCTACCAGCTGGTTTGGCACAGAAATACCTAAGAAAAATGCAAAAGCCTTTTTGGCACTTTTAGGAAGAAAAATAATTTATTATATGTGGGTTAAAGTTGTATTTTCGATCTTAAATTGGAGTTCAATCTTAATACTGACTGCCAAGTGACTTGACCATTTCAATTCAGTGTGAACCTCAAGGTTTTACGTTTCGTATGGTATGTGCAAGTCCTATGTGTATTAAAGTAGCATGCAGAATGAGTGTCAGTGGGATAAGGGTACAGCTTATAAGGAGGCTAAGTTAGACCTGATATCATTGCTTTGTCTCTACAGAAATGAGTAAGTGTATGGCATTATAATTCTTTGTATATGTAAATACATAAAAGTAGCAGACAACTTAGAGACCTTAACTTGTAGCAGGACACAGTAACCTTGCCTCAAAGAAAACTTGTAAATAACTCCTGACGTTACCCGCCGCCTAAGAATTCCCTGCAATCAAAATTATGTGAGTCACATTTCCTTGAGTTTTTAACCACTGAGCCATTTCTCCAGCCCAGAGTGGGAAATTTTACGAAGGATGTTTTAGTCCAAGATTAAATATAGAGGTTTAGGAGGAAAAAAAAATGGTGCTCAGAAGAAAGTAAGACTTAAGCAAGTGTGAGTACACGCTCCCCAAGGGACAGGGCAGCCCATTGTTTTAAGATAATCTCGTGTAGGATTTTGGTGTAGTTTCAGGTCTTATCACTGGGTGGTTCCTAAGGAGGGGCGGGAGTGACCATGCAATGGTATAGTTCTCCTCTAAAAAAATGAAGTTTCACTTGAGATTCTCAGGGGAGGTCTTGGGGAATGAAATGAGGACCTACCCAAGGTTATATATATTCTGGTTTTAAGATTAACTCAGTGCTATTTTAAAATACAAAATATCTATATTTGAAAGACAATTAACTCTGCATTGGAAGTTGACAAGAGGCCTTAGTCAGTCTCTAGGATGCAGGGTCCTCTCCTTTCTCATGCCCGCACAGTGTCCTGCCTCAGATGCACAGCAGATCCCAGGCTTCCCAGAGCACCAGGTTTTGGCTACTCTCTAAGCCCAACAGTGAGATTGCTAAGAACTGCAGCACTCACTCTTGCCTCCAACAAAAGCAAAGCAATTCGATTCTTCACCAGAAGGTTGCCTGAGAGTCTTCACAAATGTGACATTCTGGGTTTAGATTAGAAATTGGATTACAGACAGCCTCTGGGCAGGTGGAAGCAGCTGAATCAGTGAGGCCAGATGCTCCCATCCAGGAGGAAGAACTGCTGAGCAAGTGGGGAGAGTAAGCTCATTTCCCAGGCCGGCCTCTTTGTCATTTGAACTCCAATATATATTTTTTTATTAGCTAGTTGTCTAGGGAACAAGAGCCCAACGAAGAAAATTTGCTAAAGCTGAGCCTGAGAACAAGGGCTTATTTCACAAGTGTAGGCCATCCTGAAAAGAAATTCTTTAGGGAAGAAATTGTTTTCTTTTTCTGATGAGAAATTTATATTTTTAAGTTTTAATGATTTCATAAAATAAGTTTTCAGTATGATAAAAAAAACTCTTTGAAATATTATCATATGTTATATATTTCCAATAGACAGTTTATAAGTTTTTGGTCTTTTTCATGTACATCATTAAAACTCTAATAAAACACAAACACTCCAGATGTACACTGAGTTGCTTAATTCTTTTCCATTGGGAAAATGATTATAATAAAGAAAAGACCAATAATGAAATTAGTCTTTGTATAATATATTGGCTTTTTTCTGCCAAAGGCTTCAAAAGATTTCAAAGCCTGCTCAAAAAGTATGTATGCAAACCTTTAAAAACCAAATTAAGACAAACAAACAAAAAAAAGAACCTTAAGTGAATTAAATGGAAATAATGTCCACTCTTTTGAAAATCAGGATACATATTTATGTATTTTGAAGTCAAAAATAAAACACAGGTTCTAGGCTTTTCTTTCTTCTTGTTATTGATGCATGTGGTAATATGTTTTGTGTGAGATATTCATCATTCTCTAAGGTAGGGACAATCTCAAAGGCCCTCTTAAGGCAGAAGGGAATAAAAACAATGTAATCAAGTCTTTTTTAATTTTCTAATTTTTTTTAAGGATTAGAAATTAGAAATAAATGAACTGATTTGTTTTGTTAATCAGACAGTTAATTGAAACAGTTATAAATCACACAGAAAAGAATTGTTAAAATTTAGCAAAACAAACCATCCAGATGATCTCTCTTAATAGTTATAAACACACAGCACTCTTTCTAGAGCTTTATTCTCAGAATGTTCTACAAAGACAAGGGTATATGCTTGGAAAAACAGCAGCTCTTGAATGTAGTTAACTGACTGAAAGTTCTGAGAAAAACAGAGATGTAAATTTTGATCTAATGCTTATAGTCTGCCATCCAATTGTTGTATGGTCTTAAGTCATCCAGATTCTCTGGGTTTAATTTTCTCATCATCATGTAGAATGAATATATCCTTATCTGAAGCTTTGATACTCTGGAGTAAGGAGGCATAGTGCTTAGCTGTGTTTCCTATTGCTATGTTAAATACCTTGATAAATCCAACATAAGGGCCAACAGTTTTCTTTTGGTTCACAGTTTGAGGACATCACCTGTCACAGCAGTAGGAGTTTGAGGTAGCTAGTCACATGGCCTTCAAAGTCATGAGGAGGAAAATGATGCAGGCTAATGACTAGCTACCTCCTTCCTTTTCATACAGCCCAAGACCCAAGACCAGAAAATATTACAGCCTGAATGTGAATCTTTCCACTTCAATTAATCTTCTCTAGATCATCCCTCACAGGCACCTTAAACTCCTCAGGGAGTGATGCGGGCCTCTGAACACCTCCCAATCCTCGATGGAGTGTTTCTGAGTCCAATCTTTTACAGGTATTTTATAGGTAACTGTCAAAGCTTTGAATTTGTAGATGTGATAGCTGTATCAGATACAGAACCCAATATTTTATAGCAATCTTCCTCCTCCTCTGACTATGGACATTCTTACTGACTCCTCTACCTGAGATGTTCAATGAGGCAAGAAGGTATGATCCAAATGTCCCAACAAGCGATCAGCACCCAATAATCTAATAATCTCATCTCTTTGACACATTATAAAACTCTACATTCGCCACAGCCTATTACAAGGAGACATATTTTCGATCAATTTGAAAAGCAGAGGTTCATGTCTACAGGGACATAAATATTTACAGGAAAATTTGAAAATGTGTTCACTTAGGAAAAAAATCATCATTAGTATGTTCCCCTCTAGAGCCTGTGATCTTCCCAGTCACTGGCTTTTGACCAGTTTACAATACAAGTCCTGATTTCCTTTCTGTGGAGCAGGTCTCAAATAGAGTTAAAGTGTGATTGGTTATTATCGTTACTGCCACAGCTGGCCTATCTTGTTTAGCAGATCCATATTGTAGCATACAAGGTCACAGCTGGATAAGATCATGAATGATTTTTCTCCTCCAGCAGCTGGCATAGTACCATCTAGCACTACCAAAAGTAGCCATCAGGAAAGATGTGTTCATTTCAGTGCTAGCTTGATTTAACTCTTTGTCCCATAAGCAAAGTGTACGAAATCCTCAGCAATAGGTTCTATCATCAGGACAAAGAGAAATGGTAATATACTCTACTTTGTCAAGCCTTGGGGGGTCTTTATGATCAACAACTCATGGAAGGGTATCCCACATCTGTTATTGAGATTTGAGATGAATAGCCCATGACTTCTGGAAGCAGCATTTGTTCACCTATGCAGGCTGCATCTATTCAGACTCCTGTTTGTTTCGTTACACTTTAAAAAGCAGCTTTCAAAGTAGCAGCTTTCGCTAAAGTTTTTCATCCATCTGTAGTTGTAGGAAAACTTTCACCCCACTTCCTCTCATTCTCTCGTCAAAGTCCCCACAGAAACCTTTCCACTCCCAATATCCCCTTCCTCTACATCCATACAGAATGTATTACATCATCCCCATATTAAAAGCCCTCCTCTTAACATCTTTCATGGCCCCTTTCTAGGATCCTGGTCTCTAGAGGCATTCATTCCAAATTGAGCATAAAAATCTAAAACATCAAAGTTTTTTTATGACTTGCACATTGAAAAATACAAACAATATTTGTCTTACTTAGTCTAGGTTACCTCACAATTTTCTGTGGGAAATTATAATATATTTTCCTATAAATTTGTAATTACAGTTTTCTTTATAGCTGAATAAAATTCCATTATAACCTATTTTCCATTTTCATTATATATTCATCTTTTTATAGATCTCAAGGCTGATTGTACTTTCTGGCTATTGTAGCAACAGTCACCGTGAACTTGGAAGCATAGTTATCTCCGTGGTAGGACCTAGAGTACTTTGGACATGTTCCCGGAAGTGGTATAACTGTAGTTTTATTTTTGTTTCTGCCACACTAATTTCCATATTGTGTATACCATCTTACACTCGCTGTAACTGCAAATGAGGGTTCCTCTTCCCCCGTCCTCAGCAACATTTGTTGTCATTTGCTCTCTCAAATATAGCCATCGTGATTGAGATGAAATAGAATCTCAACATAACTATGACTTGCTTTCCATTTAACCAATTAAGTACATTTAACCAATTAAGTACATTTTTTCTCTTGGGAATGGCAAACACTAAGTCTTTAATGATAAGAAGCAGTTGTGAAAAGCAAAAAAGACAATCACAGTGGTGAATTTCCCTAGAACCTTCTCAATGCTTGAAATGGTTCTGCAAACCACAGTGCACTCATAGATATGTACGTGTGAGGTCTTTCTCATACCCAAGGTGTCAAAGTGGAAATTAAGACAAAAAAACAAAAAACCACTAGACATTTAATACTGCTTACTATGTAAGTTCATGGTGTGACCTTGACAGACCAGATATGCACGTGGTAACACCAGAAGCTTTGGGAGCAGCAGTTAGTCACGGCTTCATGCTACCTGTGCTAGTCTTAGAAGTTCTTTTTAGAGACTTCTATTCAGGTGAAATAAGATTCTTGACTGAGTAACAAAAAAAAATTCAGAAGAAGTTAATATGGAGCAGAGTTGAGGTTTATTAGGAAGAAAGTTTAAGATAGATTTAAACCCAGGGGATAATATATCCTTAAGAAAATACACACCTAATGCCACGCTTCAATGTCTTTTTTTTTTAGATGGGGTTTCTCTGTAGCTTTGGAGCCTGTCCTCTAACTAGCTCTTGTAGACCAGGCTGGCCTTGAACTCGAACTCACAGAGATCCGCCTGCCTCTGCCCTCTGAGTGCAGGGATTAAAGGCATGTGCCACCACTGCCCAGCAGGAACAAGGTGGGTAAGACACCTTACCATTTCTAAGGTAAGCCTAAGAAATTTCTACTGTAAATTGAGTTTGTAGTATAGTTTTGCTCAGGAGACTGTAAGAGATTTTCAGACTTACAATTTGTGAAAGGAGAAAAGTCACGCTTGATCACACACTCTGACCTAAAAAACGGCTCATTGTTGTTTCTGTATTCTTAATAGAAATAGCTCTCTATAAAAGAAATAATGTCTCTACATAGACAATCTCAAAGAAGTTTTTGTTAGCTGTGCTGAAAGTTTATTTCTAGCTTGTGTCAGACTTCAAGTTGGCCTCTGTGTGGGAGTCTTCTTTCCTTCTGTATTCTCTCACTTTCTCTGCCTTTCTATCCTCTACCAGCCATTATGAGTCGGCTTATTTTCTTATTATCCACAGTTTTCTTTCCTTGATTTTTTTCTTATAGTTTATGGTTATAACAACTCATTTTCACTATTATTAATTACTGTTAACTGCTTATTACGTATAACTTAAAATTTAAACTTTATTGTAGATATTTGTGCACAGAGAAAGCCATTATCTATTTGCAGTTTTGAGTATTACTAGAGTCTTGGAACTTACTGCTCATGGATAAGGGATGTACAGTACATAAAATCCACATCCTAAAATTCTGCTTGATAGCTGTGAAGTCATGCAGAGAGAATAAAACAGGCATTTCAAAGAGCTTTGAATGCCACAGCCAAAGCAACACTGCTACCACCGTATGTGCAAAGTATCTCATGATTACTGGCAAAAAATGGTGGATATCTTCTGTCATATCAGCCAGTAAGCAGTTTCTATTCTGAAGGCTATTAGATGTAACAACAAATTTGGAACAGAATAGACATAATAAGGAAACTGCATTTTGAACATTCTTCTTGGGTCCACTAATGATAAGCAAATATTATTATACTGGAGATTGACTAAAAGCTTTAAGGTAAATTTATCATATTTCTGGGAGAGCCTCAGAAATTCGGTACTGTGAAATGCTGGAATTGCTTCTTTCTCCTCTTGCTTATTGAGGTCACAGCTTCACTTAAGGGTTTAGTCATGTACAAAAAAACTAAAGAAATTCATTACAAATGGATTGTGATTAGCACTTAGTAGGTGCCCCATAAATGTTAATTTATTTAAATATTTTTCCTTTTATTCAATTTAAGTATGGAGTTGTAGTTGAGGGAAGAACAGTGGTGCTTGATAGGATTACACAGGTAGAGAATGTAGGCCATGGCTCTTTACTGTTAATTGATTTACCAAGTCATTATTTGTAAAAAAAAAAGGGGGGGCAGGACATGTTATACCTAAGTGCTATTTTCTTAAACAGGGAGCTTATAAAAATTATCTCTAAACATCATACTCTTGCTAATTTACAGGTTTGCATGAAAAATATTCAATCTTGAACTTATATTAGATGGGTGTGTGCCAAACCACACATACACAAACAATATCCATACATATATAAAGAATTTAAAATAACTTGTAAAATTCTAAGTATAATTTGTAATTAATTGTTAATGTAAAATAACTTCATTAGCATAAAAATCATAAATGACATTAGAGCAGAGGCCTTCCTCTGACTGCTTGGGTTGCTAATCTGATTTGATCCTCACAAATAATACTACTACTCTTTATGTTCATCCCCTGAGGCATAAGAGAAGTGTCACTATTTGCTTGCTGTGTGTTTCCCATAGGCATAACACTCTAGGAAGCTAGACTCATTCCTTGCCTAGTTCGGTCACTTTGTTGCCTCTCTGACCTTTGATTATTATCCAGAAGTAGGCCCACATCACAGAGTTCAGGTGCATGTCCTTTGCCTAGCACGGAACACCATGCCCTCTGGATTAGTTTACATATGACCACGTATCGTGTATCTCTTAACTTGGAAGAAATTAGCAAGAAACAGTGAAAGCTCTAAAGGGAATGGATGTGAGACTGAGGGAGAACATTGGCCTGCTTAAGCCTGCTGACCCTCTGTTTTACACTTTTCACTCTAAACACAAGTGTAGATGGACGATGGTAAACTATCATACATAACTCAGCTGCATCTGTATTCAGAAGACAGGATTAAATAACTCTAGTCATTACATATGTATAACATGGCATTTCCATATACAACCTCTAACTAGGAAAGCCAATGGTATGATCAACTGATCCATTAGATTCACAAGCATGCTTGCCTGGGGGTCACAAATGTGTGAAAAATCAAAGCAGTGTGAGGTTTCCAGAGGAACAAAGCATTTCCAGCAATAGACTCCAAATGAAAGGATATGGGCAAAATGATGAAACATTTGAAAATTTATGCACCCTATTATGACTGCTTCTGTCACTTTAGATGAACAAGTGAGAAAAATGAAGTTTGAAATGAGGTTCTAAAAAACAAAACACACTGAACAATTAAAGAACACCTTGAGTTAACTTATTGCAATACATAATGAGCACATTTTTAAGAAATGCCTCAAAAAAGAAGAAAACACTGACATGTGTAATGATGACTCTTAGAGCCAGCAATGGGTCCTCTGGGAAATGGAGATTAATCACGTTGATGGGCAAGGTAGTCCTCACGAACGTCCAAAACACTAAATGTGAGATTCTTTTTAAAAACTACAACTAATACTTCAGGAGGTCACTCAAGTTCACAAAGGCCAGTTTCTACTTATTTTAAAGCAAGCATCATTCAGTGCTGAACTACTCAGAGGCAATAAAAAAATTCTCCTTATTGGGGGGAAGAGAGTTTTGCAAACAGGATTTTAAGAATTCTCAGTGACATTTCTGTGGGAGCAGTCACACAGAGACAAGTGCCAAAGGTGAGTTGTTTGGGGACCTCGAGAACGCATCTGTTACAAAAGAGAAAAGAAAATATCAATATAAAAGATTGTATTAAGGCAAAAATCTAGAAGTTAAACTATGAGGAGACCAAAGGCAGTGATATCCAAGAGGTCAGAGGATGAAAATTCTTTAGTTACGTTGTCCTCTCAGTTCTAAGTTGATTTATCCAGTCAATTGCATTAAGCTTAAGAAAATACACAAAAATAGGATAACAACCTGCTGGTGTAACATACTCATATTTGACAACTCAAGACATATCAATATTCATTAAACCAAAAACTTGAAACCAGTCTCAATAGCCAAAGACTTTCTAAATTCTATTGATTTGAATTCTTAAAATATCTCCAAATCAGCTTCAGCTTTCCACATTCAAATCGATACACTATCCACTGCTATATTTTCTGAGAATTTTAGGATTATTCTTAAATTTATAGAAGTGGTTTTTAGGACAAAGCCAACTATAATACAGATACTTTAAGATATTTTATAACTCAATTTATTAATACTAGGTGGAGGTGGGAAAATAATGAAGATCAAGAACTTTCTCATTATAGACAATTATGTGAGCACATTGAAATACTTAAATTCTAAAACTTACTATTTTTAAGATATAAGTATAGAGATATAAGAATTTATCAGCTTGTATTAAAAAAGATATTCTTTTCCCATGGAATCAGAATTGTTTATTGCTCTGAAATAGAATATAAAGATAAGAATAAAAAACTTAAAAAAGAGGAAGAAAGAAATGACAAAATTATTTTATGTTCTTTTTTTAACCAGTAGGGACAAATACCCTACATACCACTTACACTTTCAAAAACAGTGCAAAACACCCCAACATAAGACCAGATGCCCTGAATTAGATAGAAGAAAAAGTTGGGATTCACTTGAACTCATTGGCACAGGAAAGGACTTTCTGAAGGACACTGATATAGCACAAGCATTAAAACCATGAATTAATAAATGGGACTCCATGAAGCTAAAAGCCTTCTGTATACTGAAGGACATGATTAAAGCATCAAAACAATAACCTACAGAATGGAAGATATTTGTCAATTATTTATCTAAGAGGGGGTTAAATAAACAACTTTAAAAAAATCACTGAAGACTCCTTTAAAAAAAACCCTAAACAGCAACAATTTCCAAATTAAAAATTGGGCTATTGTAAATGTGGATGGAGAAGCTCATGAGACCTCAACCTTAGGCAACTAGAAACATTCAGAGTGGAAGAAATAGTCCTCTTTAGGGAAGAGCACAAGAGCTGGTTATCCAATACAAAATGGTCAGCCTTAAAAACATATACGTAAGTCAGGTGGTGGTGGCACACGCCTTTAATACCAGCACTGGGGAAGCAAAGGCAGGCAGATCTTTATGAGTTCGGGGCCAGCCTGGTTTACAGAGTGAGTTCCAGGACAGGCTCCAAAGTAACACAGAGAAACCTTATCTTGAATAACAAAACAAAACAAAAAATATATACATGTAAGTAATATTATACAGACCAAGAAAACTATATTTATCTAATGAGGTCCATATATGCATCCATTAGCAAACATACACACATCAACAATAAAAGAAAAAAATTAAATGGGGTCATGAATTTCATAGAGTGTGGGAATTGGATAGTGAGTGTAACATGACAATTTTTTTTTTGATTTTTTATTTTGATTTTTCAAGACAGGGTTTCTCCGTAGCTTTTTGGTTCCTGTCCTGGAACTAGCTCTTGTAGACCAGGCTGGCCTCGACCTCACAGAGATCCGCCTGTCTCTGCCTCCCGAGTGCTAGGATTAAAGGCGTGCACCACCACCGCCCGGCCAAACATGACAAAATTTGAAGGAGAAGGGAGAAATGATGTAATTATAAACTGAAAAATAAAAATTATAAAAAGTGGGTATTAGACTAAGAAAGATGACTTACAAATGGTTGTGAAACACAAAATCCAAAGAAGTCTGCAGTTATTAGCCATCAGGGATATGCAAATTAAAACTACTTTGATATTTCATTTAATCTAAGCAGATTGGTCAAAATTAATGAAACAATAAACAGCAGATGCTGGTGACGACGTGGTGAAGGTGGCAAGCAGTACTGCTGCTATGGAAACCAGAGTAGAGAAACCTCAAGAGAAGCTAAGAATATACCTACCCCAAATCCAGCTACACCATATACTCAGTGGAGTTTACACCCTACTATAGACATATATACCTGCTTATCCATACTCATTGCTGCTCTATTCATGACTTTGACACAACCTAGATGTTCATCAACTGATAGATGGCTAATGAATATGTGGCATATTTGCATGGTGGAATATTACCAAGATATTCAGAAAAATGAAATTAAGGAATTTGCAGGTAAATGGTTGGAGTTAGAAAAAAATGCTTGAGTGAGGTGAACCAGACCCAGACAGACAAATGTTACAGAACCAGAGGTGGTTTGTTGACGGCAAGAAAAAGGCATCTCCTGGACACCGCACAGGTCCAGGGCACATCTGAGGTCACACAAGGCATGACAGAATGCACACAACCTTCACAAGTTCTAATCAGACAACGTCCCAGAATGCAGAATGAGAAGTGACCCCAAAATGCTACCCCTAACCAAAATGCTAAAGCGACTGATACTTACTGAGAAAAGAGAAATCAGTTTTCTCTAGTGAAGTGTTCATGGATTTACCAACCATGCTCCAGGTCAGGGTGTACTCCCAGGAAAAGCTGACAAACACAAAATGGATTTCATGTGTAATTTGTGTGTGTGTGTGTGTGTGTGTGTGTGTGTGTGTCTATGTGTGTGTGTCTGTGTGTGTTTGGGAGGTGTATTGCATTTTTTGTTTTTTTTTGTGTGTTGCTTGGTTTTGTTTGTTTTTAGTTTTTTCTATAGAAAAAGAAGATGAATTTGGGTAGGTAGAGAGGTGGAGAGGATCTGGAAGAAGCTAGGAAGGGGAAATAATATGAACAAATTATATGAAAAAATTAAATAATAGTAATAGTAAATAAAGCAACAAAATTAGAATATTTTTTTAAAAAGAATTTGTTACAATAAGGGAGAGACATAACTGACCCTCATACATCTTTGTAACTCTATGCATATAACATACATTTCTTAAGTGAATAAATGAAGTGTCTAGGGAATATCAGAATGATTAGATTATTTTCCAATGATACTTGATGATTCATGCTGAGAGCAAGGTCCGAAATCAGGGCTGTCTATGTGAGCATGCTATTTCGCTGTATTTTAAACAATTTCTTTTTTAGACATATCTCACACAATTAACAAGCAATACAAACTATTTTAAAAACCCTGGTCTGAAACACTACTTCCGAAGCTACTGTTTCATTCTGTAAAAATAAACACATTTACAAGGACTAAAAATTCAAAAAAGTGAATTCAGAAAAGAAGCTACAGTTTCTAGGAACTGGAAAGTGTGATTGGACTGAATGGATCTAGCTCGGCAGGCTTAGGTTGAATGCCCCATAAGTGATTCAGAACACAGTCAGTATCCAGAGGGCAGAAAGAACCACTGCGCATGAAGCAGAGTGGTTGACCATCGCCACACCACTCACGCAAGCACAAAACACTTGTGACAGGGGAAAATTTTAGCACCAACTAGGGTAAATATGTGTATTAATACCAAAATTTGCTGTCATCACAGGCACAAAGGAAAAGGACTGCAGTCAAACCTAATTTATTAGATTTGATCAAATAGTGTTTAATTTGCAAAATATTCCAATTCCCTGTAGGGTGCTTCAAGAAATAAAAGACAGCTACTGTCAGTCTAGTACAAAGAAGAAGAAAAGCATCTGGATTTAACACCAAAATACTTTTCCTGGAAGAAAATCTATTGAATTGTGAAACACTCCTTCAATGGTGTAATTATAGTTAATTTTTAAACCCTCAAGTCTGGCACACTATCTTGAGAACTATTTTTTTTTTTAATTATCTGAAAGCAATGAATGGTTTGAAGCCAAAGTCTTATTTGGACCAATGAATTCTAGTGAGAACTTCTGCCTTCCCACTAGTTCTCAGGATAAAAGGATTTAATGAGAAAATGATGAAACAGAGAGTTAGTTCTAAAAAATTATTTCTTCCTTTCCATCAGAGAAGCTATTGATCTTGGGGAAATGGGTAGTTAAGTATAGGAAGACAAGACTGATTTAAAAGGCTTGATTGTATTCGATGACATTCACATGCATTAATTACTTTGAAAAGATATTAGGAAGATATATTTGTTACAGTCAAATAATAGAGATGACTAATTAGGGTTACGTGCTTGTTATTTTCATTGTATGCCTTACAAAAGGTATGAGGACAATATAGAGGTCCATTTGTAGGTAAGTTTTTGAAAGGATGTACGATAACACTTTGAAACCTGGTCTATTTTCTTCAGACCTTTGCTTAATTTTCATCAAATATCTTTGGAGTAAAGTGATAATCCCCAGGCTTGTTAAGAGGGTTATTTTAGCCATGTTTTCTTTCTAGATAATTTATCTAAAAAGGGGGGGGGGCGTGTAGAGAGATGGGTCAGCTGTTTAGAGCATTTGCTGTTCTTGCAAAGGACCTGGACTTAGTTCTGGAGGCTTACAACTACCTATAATTCCAGTTTAGAGAGATCAGAGTAGTTTTCTGCATTCCAAGGACACCTGCACACAGACGGCACACATCCTGACAATCAGGCGCACATATAAAAACATAAACTAGATAAAAGATAAAATCCAAAAATACTTTATCACAAAGCAAAATTAATAATCCATTATGTAAAGTATGAAGATGAAATTCTTGTTTAGAGGCCATGACAGGTGAAAAGACAGCTGCCTGCTATTCATGAATCATCAGTACTCATGAACATTCTACTTTTCATTTCTCTGATTTTAAATACACACACACACACACACACATACACACACACACACACACACACGCACACACACACTTGTTCAGTGCACGTGTACTGTAAGACGTGTACAAGACAATGTTTTTGCTTACCGCATCTTGGCTGCCAATCTTCCCCCCAATCCTTTGATTTCTCAAAACATGGTTTCTTTCTATATAACAGCCCTAGCTGTCCTAGAACTACCTCTGTAGACAAGGCTGGCCTCAAACTCACAGAGATCCATTTGCTTCTGCTCCCAGAGTGGCTGGGATTAAACACGTGCGCCACAACTGTCGAGCCTGGCTGCCAATCTTGAACTTGGTTCTCTATGGTTCTTGCCTCTCTGGTATTCATATTCTTTTGCAGATGCTTTTTTCATGGCATCAAGATTTGTTAACGGGACTAATAAGCCACATAAAAGTTTGTGACAAATCCAGGACCATGGAACATTTTTTGTGTGTTTAGGGTGCTATTTCAATTTACGGTACACTGCACGACCGAAACAAAGTATGTCTACTCCTCCCTGTTCTGATGGACAGGAAGTTCAGGATCAAGTTACAAGTCACCAGGACTCACTTCCTGGTTTGAATATGGTTTTCTTTTCATTAAGATAAAGAAAGCAACAGGACTGAAGGATATTAAACCCTTTTGACAATTCCTCACCTTTGTAATCTAATTACCTCCTCCCAAACACTCATTTCCTAATACCCTCATATAGGGAGTTTTGACTTAAGCTTACAAATTTTGGAGGGACATAAACAATCAGTTCACAGCAACACACTGACACTTCTGCACTGTGCTACCTTGAATATTTCGTTCAGAGAAGAGGTAGCAATTGTATAACATGGGTACTCAAGCAATCTAATAGAGGTGTCTGTATTATGATTACTAGACCTCCAACTGCCAACAGCCATTCATTGGTAATGATAGGCTTGAGAATCAAGTCTCTCATTCTCAGACAAACCTTCAGAAGACTGTTACCTGCCAGCAGCTGAATCTAGGAAACTCTAGGCCAAAATCACCCATCTAAGTTGCTCTCTAATTCAACATCCACAGAAAGAAAGAGTTAAAATGTTCATTAATATTTTAAGTCATTAAACTGTAATTCAGTTTTTGTGTAATAACAGATAGTTAATACAGTCCATATTTTATATGAGAGAAAATTTTGGATATATTCAATGTTCATAGGTTTTGAAAGATCTCTTTCTCACACACACACACACGTATTCAAAAGAGTGTGCTATGCCACCCTTATGTTTGAATCCATAAATCAGGCTTTGCCATTTTATAGTTTTCTCATTTGAAAATTATATAATTTTCATTGTACAGTCCCAATAAAACAATGATCAAGAGTGATCTTAACATTTAGTTTAATATTACTAATCATTTGTTTTGTATGACATGAAGGTTTTAGCTAGACAATATTTAAAATACTTCAATGTCTCTTATGTAGCCTGGGCAACACGTGAACTTAAAGATTGGGTACATCAAGACTATGAGCAGGACATGAAGATTCCATTTCTACAGAATTGTGTTCTCTGGAAAGGAACAGGGAAGCTGGATTGATATGTGTACTTGTTACATGCTCAGTATGTGCTCATGGAAGGACCTCATGGAACTTGAGTCTTCATATACCCAACATATTTGACTACTGCTTATTAAAATAATGAAATTCTGCAAAATTTCTGTCCTTATTCAAGAACAGACTGAGTACCAATACTAAGGGGAAATATAACATATCTTTATGTCCTTTACTTTTAAATTATTTTAATTTTTGAGTTTTAATATTCTTTTTTTTTTTTTTTTTTGGTGGTACACACCTTTAATCCCAGTGCTTGTGAAGCAGAGGCAGGTGGAGCTCTGTGAGTTCCAGCAAGCTTGGTCTACAGAGAAAGTTGCTGGACAGCCAGAGCTACACAGAGAAACTGTCTCAAAAAAGGCAAACCAAAAAAAAAAAAACCCAAACAGATAATAATGATGATGAAGATAATAATAATAATAATGATAATGTAGATACTTTTGCTATAGACAGCTACAACATATCATTTCTTTTTTTATTTTCAATGGAATTTCAACATTTCCCACTTCTTGCCCTCCCTTCAAACCCTCCTATAGACTCCTCCTTGCACTATGTGACTCCATTCCTCATTTTTATTACTTAATGTTTTACACACGCACACACACACACATTCTAAATATATAAATACACTCTGAGTTGATATAATGCTACTTGTATGTATGCATATTTTTAGGACTGACCACATAGGCAAGTGGTTTGGGGAGGTTCAGGGAGAAATAAACCAGCTAATAATGGTTTTGCTCGATTTTGCATTTAATCATTAATAGGGAATTAATGCCTTTGCAATTGGTCTCTATTGCATTGTATGTATTTAATTTCTGTTTTAGTGAAAGAAACAACAAAAAGCAACAGAACTTTTTCTCAGAGCTAGGAGGTTGTGAAACATTTAATTCATTTGCATTGGCTTCTTTTGAAAATGCTAATGAGCATTTCATTAGTTAGGCCTAATAATAATTTATAACCCATGTAAATTACTTTGAGGAGGATATGTTCTTCTTTATTCCTCCTTATAGGAGATGGGATAAAACTGCTTCTGGAGAAAAGGATTGATTGGGAAGCAGGTGTGGTATTATGGAGAAAGCAGTTTTAAGATAACCGTAGGCTACATGAAGAAAGTGAACATTTGGAAGTGAGAAATGAGAAGGAAAAAAGGCTCCACACTAAAGAAAAGTAAACAGAATAGTTATCTCAGTTATTGACAGACTAGAACACCTACAGAAACTGTCTCTAAAATTCAGGGAGTCATAACTGCTATAAATGATTTTTAAAACACAGCATAGAAATTTTTCTGGAGTTGTGTCCTTGTATTCCTCCAAATACAGGATATTAACTTCACCTTTCAAATTAGTCATTTCCCTTTACACTCTCAGAACAGGCAAAATATGAATATTTGTAATGAAAGACGTTCTAGGGCTTGCTTTCTTCTAGTCCAGCCATCAATGGGTTATTAAAGGACCTTCAATATGTTTTCTACCTGTCTCTGGGACTGTCTTCCTCAATCCCAGGAATGAAATGATTAAAAATTGGGACTTAAAATTGGAATCTCTCCAGGTCCAGATCCAACTGTGGTATGATATGCCTACAAAGTAAGTTTTCTCCTAGGATGTAGTTTGAAAACCACTTCGAGAGGCCCTTGTTAATGACCTAGTAATTGTTTTAATAGCTCCTCAGTCAAGTGTGAAGTTGTACCTAACATGTCAGAAATGTATGAAGAATGGTGAGCTCACATCCCGCCCCTCTGCTGCTGCCACTGTACAGGGCATCATTAAGCATTCCTGCTCACATTTTAGCTTACTTAGCAATAAAACTTTATTTACTATATCCATAAAACCTGTCTCTGACTATCTGAGGAAGTTTCTATACAGGTTGCTTTGTGAGAGGAATGGCAAAGGACTGCTTGATGAGGGAGGAGTTTATTGCTATTTTTCCTTCACCTTCTTAGCTAGGCAATGGAGTCATTTCTCTCAAAGTTTCTCTGTTTCCTTCCAAAGAAGAAATCTTCTCAAATCTCAACAGATACTAATAAAACATTTGTTCAGGTAAATATCCAATTGATATTTTCAAATAATTTTTTTCTGAGGCATTTATTTTTATTCTATGTACCAGAGTCCCTTCTGGATACTAAAGATATGAAATTGAACAAAATTCAGGATATTTCAGAAAGTATAATCTAGTGAAAGTGTTAAATATATATATATACATATATATATATATAGTGTGTGTGTGTACATGTTGTTCTTTACACATAAACAAAACACATGTCCTTAATCTGTTATGTGACATCATAAGAGATTAACTTAGACTGGACAGTTTATAAATAATAGAGATTGATTTTGTAGGGTTTTGGAGTCTGGGTAGTTCAAGACAAAATTCCCACATCAGACAAGGGCCTTATTGATTAGGGCATGATGACAGTGCACTTAAGAGAGGAGGGAGATGTCCCTACTCCTGCAACAGCTCGCACTTCCATGAGTATTGTACTGATCCATCCATGAAGGCAGAACCCCTGAGACCTCCCTAAAGGCCATACCTCTTAAGAAGGTACATTGGGGATTACATTCTAACCATAGCATACATGTCATAAATAGTGGTTACGTTTTTATATAGAGAAATATTAAAAAATCAGAATTAGGAGTACAGATGCTATTTTACTTTACCAGCTTGGCCAGAGAAAGTTGGAATTTGTCCAAAGAACTGAAATAAGGAAGAGAAATGGCCAATAGGTGAGCCTAAGAGAAGACATTTCCAAGCAATAAAAAAAAAAAAACAGAGAAAGCCATAGGGGAAGAAAGAAAATACCTAATATGCTTCTGGAAGAGCAAGGAGTTCAGTATAGATGAACAGTAAATGCAGAACTCATTAGTAGACAAGGCCAGAGACATGAGATGTGGAGAAAGAATAATTTGTTGGATGCCACAGCAATGGAAAGATCCAGAATAGTTTTTTCTTTGCATGAATTGGGAGAGTTCTAGGCAAAGAAGTTATTTAGTCTGATTTTAATACTTAAAAATTTCACCTAGCAACCATGGAGAAAGAGAGACGGAGGGAGAGAAAGAGAGAGAGATTTTGTCTAAGGTAAAGGTGGTAAAGGAGAAACTAATTGAAGATAAAATTCATTTATCCAAGGAGGACACAGTGAGCTAAGATTCTTCTAATACAGAATGAGGTAAGAAGTGATTGACTTTCAGCTTTTGGTAAATTTGGTGACAGTGGAGAGTAGCTGTGGGCTTAGAGACAAAGTAAGGGTGGTATATAATATTTAATATGAACAACAGCATCAACATTCCATGAATGAGCTGGTGAATAATGAGTAATTACCATGGACCCGACGTATAGAAGAGTGAAGGCCGTGGGTGAGATAGTAAGAATTGAAGGCTTATATAAGAGACAGTTTATCCTTTACACTAGATACTACATGTTCTTGCCTTTCAAGCTTTAGGAGATAAGGAAAGATGGTTGTATCTGAATGGATTGTTTTTGCAGCTCTTAGAATATGAATAATTGTGATCTAGGCAAAAATGAGATGATTCTTGCAAACAGTAGCTAAGAATTTAGTAAAGTGTGACCAACATAAAGCAAGCTGCAACAATTATCATGCCTAGATCTGACTCGCTGAGGGAGAGAGTACAGGAATATACAGGGTGTTGTAACTCTAGCGTTAAAGTAGAGATGTTCTATAAGAGCTTTCAGTAGACTCAGAACACATAAGGCGTTTACAGACCTTAAGCTAAAATGAAAGGCCACAGTGGATTGACGTTACTAACTTCTCAAATCTCTAATCTCTTGCTGCCATTGTGTTTACAGAAACCACGCGGTAGGAAAGCCCAGGTAACAACTCTACAGAAGATAGCCTAGGAGTGAGATAAATGGAACTTGGTCATAGTGGGGTGAATTCAGCATCGAATGAGCCTATAGACAGAACATGTGTGCAGGAAGATTGTAAAATAGGAGAAAGGAAAAATAATAGTCTTAGGTTCCCAATGACTGTCCTGTATGTCTTGTACTTGAAATCATCCATTTCATTTTTAGTTCCTCTTTATTTTAAAATAAATTTAGAGTGAGATATTTCTGAGTAAATAGTTCTTGAGTAGCCTCCACCTAGAATCTTCCAAAGCTTACATTTGCATAACATGTATAACTACTAGTAGAAATATTAAAACTAAGAATTAGTATTAATAAACTACTATTAACTAAGCTGTGTATTTGGATTCTTACAAGTCTTGTACTAATATGTTTAGTTGTCGATTTTTTGTAGGAACACTGAATTCAGTTTCCCAAATGGAATTTAATTGTTAATCTCTTTATTTCTGAAAAGCTTACTAATGATTTGTGGTCTTCACATTTCTAGAAAATATCAATCTTTTGTTTAGCTGAGTATTCTATAATTCCTTTTGGGGTCAAATTCTCAAGCCCCAGTGAATCTTTCTCAGACTATCATATTTCTGGGAGCTTGCTGTAAATTTGTCTTGGTTCATATTAGTATCACATAATTATTATCCAGTTGCTAATTTTATTAATTACACAGAAAGTCAATTTTGCTCTAATAACATATTGATCTAATTTTCCTACTGTTTCTATGATCAAATATGGTAACCAAAAGCAATTGTGGTTTGTACGAGAAATGTCTCCCATAGGTTTACATATTCACCCCGCTTAGTGACTCATTTTGGGGAACTACAAAACTTTAAGTGATGGAGCCTTGCCGAGGTACACCACTTGGAGTGAGCTTTGTGGTTTTACAGCCCAGCCCTACTTCCTGTACCCTTTTCCTGCTTCCTGTGTGTAAAGAAAATGTGAACTCTATGCTTTCTGACGTTTATGTCAGTTTCTCTCACCTGCTGCCATTCCTATGATAGACTATCCCTCTGGCATGTAAGCAAAAATAAACTCCTTCTCACACCACTTGTTTTTGGCTTGGTATTTTATCTCAAAACAGATAAGTAACTAACACAGCATCTTAGGAAGTAAAGAGCTGATTTGGCTGGTAATTCCAAGTCAGTGTCTGTCACTGAGAGAAGACAAGGCAGGAAATCAAGATAAGATCTGGTCACAGCTTATCACTAAAAGAAGTCAAGCATGAAATAAGATTCAAAGGAAGACCTGTTTGCTGTTCCAAAGAGCATTACCTCTAGCCAAGAAACTTGGCAGCCAAGAAGCATGGCAGAAATCATGAAGGGTATTGCTTTCTGGTTGTCAGGAATATATTAGCCATTTTCTTATATCATTCAGACCCACCTGCCCATGGACTGGTGACATCCATAGTAGGCCTGAATTTTCTCCATCAATTGTCAGTTAAGACCTCACCACCACCACCACCACACAAATATGCCCACAGGCTAATTTGATATAAAGAATTCTTCAACTGAGATTCTCTTCAATTCCGGGTTGTGTCCAGTTGGTAGTTTAAGTTAACAAGGACACATAGTATCATTGAGTTCATACTATTCTTTTACTCTCTCTTAGTTTTTTTTTTTTTTGCTTTATTGGAATTGTGGCTTTTCATATATAGTTTGTCTTTTTTTCAAATCAAAAGTAATATTCTTTCAGTAAAGCCACCCCAGCACAGCTAATAGCTTTAAGAGATGACAATTCAGTGTGAGGGAAATGTTCTTGAGGACAATGGGTCTCTGAAGTCATAATGCCCATTACTGACAAGGTGGGCAGGAGAAAATCCTTCTAATAAATAACACACATTTTCTCTGAGAAAAGGAAATAAAAGCAACTTTGTGGTAAACAGCCCTGGCCTTGAGCTCTACCGAAGTGTGGGGCTTGGCCTGTCATTGCTTTGTGTAATCTTTGGTGAGACACTTTGTCTCCCATTTTCCCACTCTCGCAATTGCTTATTGAATTCACTTATACTCTGACCTTTTACAAAGGACTTGAGATAACCTTGGGTGAATCAAATTTGCCATGTATTCTGCAGAATGTGCAAGGTTACTGCTGGGAATAAATTGCTTGAGTTAGGGTATGCAGCAGTGTTTTGAGAACTGTGAACGTTCCACAAGGAGAAGGTATGGCTGTGTGTGGTCTAGATTTTTTCACCACTCATAAATTATATTCCTTTTACATCGCAATATACTGGCACCTGGTTTTACTGAACATAAAATCCTTAATGGGAACAAATTTATTGGCCCTTTACCCCATTGTATAGATTTTTAAACAGCTGAATCCATTAATCTCTGTTTACATTTGCCCTTTGGGTGTTGATATTCTTTAATCATAGGATATGCTTTCTCCAAGAAAAAAGATTAGATTTTATAATAAATCCACCCATACCATTAAAACACTATATACATTTTCAAACATGGACATTACAGAATTAAGATTCTAGAGGAAAGAGAAAAAGCCTTTTTACAGCTCATTGACTTGTTCATGATGCCTTCTTGGGGTAACTTAAAGCAAGCTCTAATGGAGCAGTTTCTACAGATTTCCCCAGGAAGTGAGTATGTATATATCATGATCTGTCCCCAGAATATGTAGTAAAATACATTTAATGAACTGGCATGGGCAGGGTTAAATCACTTAACAGCAAAGAACTAGAGACAGTCTTTGTAGTAGCACAGCCTGCAGCACAAGAGTCTTCTCTCTTGCAGACTGCCATTTGAAGCATTTGAGGCTTTTCATAGTCGCTCTGCAGCTGAAACTCAGCCCACGGTATTTCCTGCCTCTGCGGGTTTTTGGCTCATGGCTTTGCTTCTTTTCCAGTTGGCTCTCTCTAGGCTTCTAACTGATTGGGATGAGGATAAGCTCTCCTTCTGTTGTCACTTTTATTAGTAGAAGATGTATTTCAGAGACACCCACACTGTCTTTAATGCATTTAGTTATAGCGGGGAGGGCAACAGTGGGCATAGTCTCTCTCTCTCTCTCTCTCTCTCTCTCTCTCTCTCTCTCTCTCTCTCTCTCTCCATTCCTAGTAGCTTGGTTTTCTTGGTTTTGTCAGTTTACATTTTCATACAGAGTGAATGTAACTCAAGAAATGCTATTAGTAAATAAAAACACACCATTATATTTTGTGATCTCATGCTAATATCTAAACACATCTGTACTCAGTGCTCCACTAAGGCTCCTGACTAATATCTACTCATCTGTATTAATCAGAAACTAAAATCTACACTTACTTTTATGTCAGAACACTTTGTGTTTGAAGTCATCCAACAGACAAACTGGCAAATACGCAATGACCACCATAGGGACAGACGATTTCGCCCAGGGGCATTGCTTAAAATATGAGGCCTAAAACTCAAACTGGCACTGAATAGAAAAGATGATGATAACACCACTGTTTGTAAACACTATTCTCTGTTTAAAAATAGAGAATGCCCTATGTGCACAATGTATTTTATATTTTAATATTATGTTCCTATCAGAATGCAACTACAGGCCTGCATGCACTTATATGGAATGGGTTGTAATGTAATGTCAAACAATGTCATGACCTAGGAAGTCTATTCTCATACTACTTATGTATGTGTGGGGACCAACACGAATATTTTGAAACACATATATTTATTTACAATGAGAAAATTTAAAGATAAAATGTTATTTCTGTGTATTTATTTTCTTTTCATATCTGAACATACCTTTCTTGTGTACACTTGAAATATATGGATTTGTTTATCAGTTTTTATTAAATCACACAGATCAAAACCACAAAAGAGACAGTCTTTTCCAATGCACTGCCTTCTTTGAGAGGTTGCATTCCTTTCATGTCCGTGTACACTAGCAGCTACTGAGACGTTTGTTCCTTGAATAGTGCATACTTGTGTCACACACGTGTCTGCCTTCAGGGATTGAAAGGTACCAGCGTGAAGAAAGCATGCTGAGCAAAAACTAAGAGAAACAGGAGAGCTTGGAATCCAGCCAGATCCCAGGGGCCAGTTATCCTCAGCCTCAGGCTATTGCTGCCATGGAGTCTTCAATGCCGAGCATTCGAATCTGATTACTTGTTCTTAGGAAAAGCTGGAAATTCAGATCATATTATCCACGTTAAAAGTAATAGCTTTTGAAAGTTCATTTCTTTGCATATTCCACTTATAAATACTATTGGGGGGATTTTATCATCCTAGAACCTGTTAAGCTGCCTGCAGGATTCCTACCACAGGTTCATTCATGATATAATAGATGGAAGAAATGGAAAGATTTCTACTTTGAAGATTGAATCATATCCCATTATTCATTTCACTTCTTACTAACCTGATGATATACACTTATTTTGGTATTGTATCAGAGATACTGTTAACGATGAAAGAGTGAAGATTGGAGGCAGAAGCCACACACCAATAATTTTATTACCTATATACTCAGAAGGGGTATTGCTAGAGTATTTAATAATTTTGCTTTTAATTTTTTAAGTTGTCAAGAGGTACGGAAAATGGGGAGATATTGATCAAAATATACAAACTCTCAGCTAAGACGTGTGCCATGTCTGGAGACTTAACATACGGTAGTTTGCATATAATGTAATAGAAATTTATGTTTGGAATTTCTTCTGTATACTTACTATTTTTCAGTGCACATGCAAATTTAATGGATGTACTAATTAGTTTTTTTAATGGTCACTATTTGAATATGCTTGCCTTGTATTTTTTTTTACCTTGGATACACACATTTATAGCTGTCAGTTGTACCACTATAAACCAGAGTAAAACATTAGTAAAAAAACATATGATTAAAAACCTAAAGCAAAACAAACCAATATAATTGGATAGTTTGAAATAAATTATTTCTGCAAATTGAAGCTTGCGTAAGCAACCTAGTTGTTACCTTGGCTATAGAAGTTAGATTCTGGTGTATCTCATTCTCTTTCTGTTTAAAAAATATGTATTTATTTTTTTATATGCAGGCTTTTGCATTTATGTCTGTGCACTCCAGGCATGCAGAGCCCACAGAGACCAGAGGAGAGTGTTCATCCCCTGGAACTAGAGTTAAAGGAGATTGTGAACCTCCATACGGTGCTGTGAATGGACTCTGAGTTTTCTAGAAAAAGTGTGCTCTAACCAACAAACATTCTTTCCATCCCCTGAGCATACCTCTTACACATTCCTAATCCTCATAGCAATTTTCAGATCAAGAATTACTACTATAATTATTTGACTGAAACAGAGAAATTAGGTTCTATGACATTTCAGTATTTTCCAGATCTGCAGCTCTACCATGGGGTTGCAATGTCTGGAGTTTGCTGATGTCAGCTCTAGAGTTCAGTCCTCCATCTCCAAAGCTTTGCATGTACACCGCTTGACACTGCCATCACTATCATGTGGTATTTCGTTTGTCAACAATGATGAATACCAGCTACCTGCACTTTTCAAAAGTTTTTATTAAAAATCATAGCTATATTTAAATTGAAGACATTTTCCTTTCTTTTACTCCCTCCTTGAGATTCAAAATTGTCATATGCTGGGTTTTAGGTTCTTTATAGTTGACTGTTTGTAAGTGTTGTCCAATATCTCTTTTCCCCCACTGTATGGCTCCCTATAGAATTAAGAAAGAGTTGCCATATTCCCTATCAGTCTCACTTCTGAGTATATTCGCAATAAAAATAAAATAATTATTTTGGTGTGATGTCTGCACGCCAGTGTATTTGAGCCTATTCAAACCAAATCTAATCTAACTTCACAGATAAACAAAGGGATTTGCAGTTTCTGTTAGAGTTTGGAGATGCCAGATCTTTCTTCCACCCTTTTACTGTCCTATTATTTGGGTCTGTTTTTTTCTTTATATTAACTTCATTCACTTTAAAGTTATTTTTTTTTAAAAAAGACTTCAGGTCAACCACATTTCAGCCTGGAGATCCAGGAAAGAAGAAATAAACCCCCAAACGTGTTTTGGTAAATAAACTCTCAGAGCAAGCACCAACTGGGCTACTATTTTCAGAAGGTTTGATATGATCGGTCATCTGAACATACTGACTTAAACAGGTCGCACCCTCTAAAAGTACATACCCATTCTGAAACCTCAAAATGTGACTGTCTTCACCTGTTTTAGACATAATTCAATATTTTGCAGGCTTTATGAAAAAAAGAGCCAGATATAAACATGTTCATGGAAGACAGTGTGGAGGCATGTGGGAGAAGGGCAGGGAATGGAGGCTGATTGGCATATTGTAGCTATATGCCGTGTGGTATCAGTTATGTCCAGACAAGAATAACTAGATCCCAGAGGGAAAGCCTACTGTAATGTATGTGTCTCTTTAAGACCCCCAAGAAGGAATAACACTCATGATAGTTTTGCACTTCTGACCTCCTGTACTATGACAGAAAATAAATCTACTGCTTCATCTACCAAGATTGTGGTGCATTAATGGTGAGGTCCATAGAAACTAAGTTTCCACCAGAATAACCACAAAGTGAGAGAGTGGCAGTCCTCAATTAGGGCAGATGCTATTTGATGAAAAAGTAGAAAAGAAATATTGATCCAAGCAAACAAAAACACAAGTGAATACCCAAAAGGAAATTAAAATTATCTAGTGGTAGTCTTGAAGTGTTCTTGAATCACTTTTCAAACCACAATTATCTATGTACATTTGTTGATGTTTTTGCCCCATTAACATAAACAAAAATGAGAAAATCCCAGTTAGAAATAACAGCTTAAGGAACCGCAGATGTGTATAGGAAAAGCAAGAAGGGGAGAGAGGACAGAAACTAAACCAGTGTCCGGTGCTTACGCTGTGTTTTTAGTGTTCATCATCACATACACAGCTGAGTCCACACAACCTTCATTGCCCAATGAAGTTTGCATTTCTGAGTGTTTAGAAAATGTCTCCTTTTTATCCACAATACAAAATTGGAGATTCCAGCACTCAGAATTAAAGCATCCTTAGGAGAATCAAAACCCAATTTAAATTAAAGGCCCAAAGCAACAACAACAACAACAAAAGGAATTTGGAGAATAATTAAATAATTAAAAGTTTCAAAATACTGGTATAATTTTAATGCATTGTATTTGACATCTGAAACAAAAGCTCACCCACTATGCTGGTACTAAAGATCAAATGATCAAAAGACAAAAACAAACAGGCAATAAAACAACCACACCAATCATAAAGTTAAACACTGTTCAAGAGCTGTAATTAATAAAGCCAGTTATAAACAGCACACTGGGCAGTTGCAGCTAAACCCCGGGGCAGTCTTGGAATGAATTTATTCGTGTGAAAGTCACGATGTATGTTTCCAGTAGCTGAATGAATGCTAACGTGGCACAATGAAGACAGAGTGAGGAAGTGTTGGTATTGTTCTCTTTCTTCACCTGGTTGTAGATAACATGGGCTTGTTCCTTCTTTGAAGATAAGACAAGGCAAGGACAAAGTGGTGCTTGTACTTCACAGCAATTTGTACTTTAGTAGCTCTTGTTTCCTTCTGTGATACTAGGGAGAACTCAAACCTTGTAAAGGATGGCACCTAAAAGGACCAAATAAACAAATAGTTGCTTTTCAGTTCCCTGTAGTGCTCAGTTCTTTTATATACAAAAAGACAACATGTTTGTGATATTTAATTTAGTAAGAATGAACCAATCTGTATGTATTAGGCCCTGCCTCCGTGTGTGTATGTGCATGTGTGTGTGTTTTGAAAAATATTTTATCTTGTCAGTGTCTCTGAAAAGAACACTATAAAGAATATGCCATCAATAGCAGCACAGAACTTAACTAACAAAGACACTGCATTTAAGACTGTGCATGTGTAAACTTACATGTGTGCTCACTTGGCATAGCTCTCTGCATTTCATATTAAATCCATGCTTACACAAACCATATGACCTTACAGATTTTCAACAATGAACAGTTTTCATTTCTCTTGCTTTTTATTTTTTTTACCCAGACTACAATTTATTCCTTTCTTTAAAAACAAATCCAGTATTTCTTCCCTTTCCTTTCCTCCTCTAAGTCTTCTCATATGCCTCTCCTTTGAGCAGAAGGAGAAATAGTCTCTCTCCAGAGAAGAACACACTAATTATTATAAAATACAAATGGTCAGTCCTGGAAACACATACATATAAGTAACATTAGACAGACAGAGAAGATTGTTTCTAAATTTTCTTTTTATTAAAGTCAAATCAGATAGTATTGACTTAAGGAAAGTCTAGTGACCTATTTAAGAGCCACACGCTTGAGAAATTTCTCTTTCTACTATTTTAAAAGTAAAGCTTCCCTTAAAAATCAGTATGTATTTACAGTGTGGTCAAAGCAAATCCTTTATAATGTTTTAAAAGAAAAAGAAAATCAAGTTATTTTGTTCCTCCGTTGCATGAAGAATTCAACAAAGAATCAACTAAGAAAGACTTAATAATGTGACTATGTTTCATGCCAGAAAATGGGTCACTTATGCATGCATACATAATCACTCATTCAACAAATAAATAGAAACCCTGCTGTTTGTAAATTAAATTATATGGTTCCCTCAGCTGCCTGTAGTTTATTGGGATGGAAAAGCACACACTAGGTAAGTCGCATAACATTCTGAATTGATAAAAAAAATATCAAAAGAAGAGATAATAGAGCTATGCTTCCACATACCAATGGGATGACTTCAGAAGAAGAAGGAAAGCACAGACTAGAGTGGGTCCCAGAAGACAGTGAGCTGTTAGTGTAGAATGAGCTTCTTTCCTGTGTAAAGTGTACTGGCTAGTCTGTGTTCACTTGATCCAAGAACGGGAGCCAGCAGAGAGGATGGAACCTTAACTGAGAAGGTACCTTAATAAGATCTGGTTGGAAAGCATTTTTTTTTTAAAAAATAGTTATTGGTTGGGTGAGAGACTAGCCCATTATGGGTGGTTCCATTCCAAGGCTGGTGGTCCTGAGTTCTATAATAAATCTGTCTAAGCAAGCCAGGAAGCAGCACGCTGCCCATGGCCTCTGCATCAGCTCTTGCCTCTAGGTTCCTGCCCTGTTTGAGTTCCTATGCTGACATCCTTTGATGATGAACAGCAGTACAGAAGTGTAAGCCAAACAAACCCTTCACAACCCAGGTTTTCTCTTGGTGTTTCATGTTTCATTGCAGCAATAAGAACTCTAACGAAAACGATTATGTGAGAAAGCCCTTGTGTGAGTTTTCAGAAGGATGGTTACATTAATACAGTTCAAGGACCATAAGAAAAGAAGTACGCAAAACAAAGTTGGACAGAGTATGGGAGATGATTCCTTTATTCAAAGCTGGGAAAGTTGTGTAGGCTTGAACAAAATGGCATAATGCAGACACCTTCACATGAAAAGAAATTTCGAGGACTTAAGGTAAGAATGACTTCACTTTGAATTGTAGTTTACCTAAACATGTTTAATTTTTCTATTTTTTCCTCTATGGGACGAAGGTAATATTATTTAAGTTTATCATGAAATGAACATAGCAAAATGGCTAAAGCTTAGAAACCGTGATAACACAAGGAAACGCCATGCCACTCCATTTCATTCTCTTCATAGTTGAATGCTATAAATTTGGGGAGGGGGTATCCTAATCACGTGATAATAACAGTGCAGTACAAAGATAAACCTAGTAGCGATTTACAGGAAGTGTTGGAGAAAGGAAGCTAATAACAAGCCCCTGATAGGACAGGAGTTTGCATCCCAAAGAATTACATATGCATAATACAGTTTCATAGGTTTGAAAGGCATAGGTTTCTGAATATTTGACAACATGACTACCAAAGAATTTCAGGACTCCTAGGAATGTCATATAAAATAATAGAATTTGCAAAACTAATAAATAAAAATGGAACCAAACTTTAATACTTCAAACCATGTTGTTCTTGGGTATCTGTCAGAGCTGCTTAAAGAAATCTTGACTTTGTGGTGTTTCCTTGAGCTTAGAACATAGGCCTGCTTTAGATGGCAGTGTTTAAGGCATTCCATTTTAGGATGTACTGTTCTGAATATGTTGCATAAGAGAAGGGGATGAATCTGGTCACAGCGTATCATATAGTAGTCTTGGCTGGCATCCGTGGTCTCTTAATGACTGCATAGCACTTGACCAGGACCTTCTGGCTTTTATTGTTTCCATTGAGAAGTCAGGTGTAATTCTGATAGGTCTGCCTTTATATATTACTTGGCCTTTATTCTGTATGTTTAGTGTTTTGATTATTATGCCATGAGGGGACTTTTTCTGTCCAGTCTATTTGGTGTTCTGTTAACTTTGTGTATCTTCATATGCACATCTTTCTTTAGTTTGGGAAAATTTTCATCTATGACTTTGTTGAATAAATTTCCTGTGCTTTTGAGTTGGTTTTCTTCTCTTTCTTCTATCCCTATAATTCTTAGGTTTGGTCTTTTCATAGTATCCCATAGTTCCTGGATATTTTATATTAGGCTTTTATTAGATTTAATATTTTATTTGACTGCTGAATCTTTTTCCTCTATTGTTTCTTCTACACTTAAGAGTATCTCTTCCATCTCTTATATCCTGCTGTTTATGCTTGCATTTGTGGTTCCTGATGGTTTTCCCATATTTTCCATTTCCATAATTCCCTCAGTTTGTGTTTTCTGTATTGTCTCTATTTCAGTTTTAAAGTCTTGAATCATTTCTTTCACCTGTTCGATTGCTTTTTCTTGATTTTCTTTAAGGGATTTGTTGATTCTTCCAATTTTTTGTATTTTCCCTCATTTCTTTGAGAGAATGTTTTATTTCCTCTTTAACTACCTCATACATTCTCCTAAAGTTATTTATTAGGTCATTTTCTTCTTCATCTATATTGAGGTGTTCAAGTCCTGCTGTTTTAGAACCACTAGTTTTTGTTGGTGTTGTGTTGCTCTTTGTGGTGTTGAGTGTATTCTTACCTTGTCTACCCATCTCTTCCTCTGATTAGTGTAGTTGTGGCTGTGTCTCTGGTGATCAATCTGCCAGGTGCCAGTAGATCCAAGGCTCAGATTGTTGCTTCTTGTGGTGGAGTTGGGGTCATGGTTTCTGTCACCCTGGAGATCACTCAGTGCTCCCTGAAGTCACTCTGCAATCCCAATGGTCGTTTAGGCCTGGTCCCATGGATGTTGCTTGCTTGGACTTGCTCCTGCAGTGGTTCCTAGCTGGGGCCTGCTCCTGCTAAGGTCACTTGCTGGGCCTAGTCCTGAGGATGTGGTTGGCTCAGCCCTGGTCCCATGGAGGTTGCTTACTCGGGCCTGCTCTGGTGGAGTTTGCTTACTGGGGTCCAGTCCCACAGAGGTCCCTGGCTTAGGCCTACTCCCTTGGAGGTCATTCCCTCATACACGCTCCTGTGGAAGTTGCTGGCTCAAGCTTTCTCAGGCAGAAGACACTGGCTCAGGTATGCTTCCATAGGCATAGGTCTGCTTCCACAGAGGTCTCTGGCCTGGGCCTGGGCCTGGTCCCATGGAGGATGCTTGCTCTGGCAAATGGTCCTGGCATGGACATGCTCCAGAGGAGGTCCTAGTCATGGGCCATTGTAAAAGACTGTTTGGGAAATACATAAAAACATTATCAAGAGTTTTATAATCACTAAGAAAAATTTTTATATATGCATGATGAATTATGACATAGAAAAAAAACTCTACAAATGTCTTCATGGTAAATCACGACATAAGATGAATCTACTCATTCACCACTTCTGTCAGGAGTGATTCCGAAAGAAACAGTGAGAAAATTGTTATAGAAAGAGGCTCATGTTCTGAGTGTGAACATCAAGGAAGCAGAGGTGAGCACCAGGATTCCAGTACACCCAAGAATGGAGAAACAGGCAAACAAGATCTAATTGGGAAAAACTCATCAAAGAAACAGCAGAGAGATGTGTAGTAATATGGGCTTCCTGCTGAATGGGGGCGTCGTTAATTAGGTCTTTCATGGTATAACCTGTGTGCTAGTTTCATCTCAGTTGGCAGTTGAGCAGAGCAATTTTCTGAAGATGTTCACAGCAACCCTTCAGGAGGATGTGGTCCATCATACCAAATCGGGATAGAAGAAATCCAAAGGGTCTGGTCCTCTGTGAAAACAAAAGAAGACTCTCTCCAAAGCATCATATCCTTAGACCCAAATTCTGAAATCGTAATACCCTTATATCCATTCTGGTTTAGCTTGGCAGCCCATGTAATGAAATGTCTCTCTGTACTTAGCTCCTTCACAGTCAAAAATTTTAAAGAAAACACAATAATACAAAGAATCCAGACTCTCTGTGAATTTTCCATTTTTACGCGGCTTATTTTTACTCTATTACTTTACTTTATTCTGTCTCTTTAAAGACTTTACCTTTTTTTTAAAACCATTAACTTTATTCTCTATATTCTTTTTCTTCTCTCTCCCAAGTCTACGTACATTCATCCAACAGTGTGACTCATTTAGTGGTCTGAATCTGTCCTATATTGAATCTGCAATTTTTTACTATCCAGGAGCACTTTTGATTTGGGCCTTTAAATCAGTAGGCGCTTAAGAATCTAAGCTGTGACATTCCTAGGTTAACTTTTTGCTTTTTGAGCGCATATCTTTGACCTGGAATAACCCTGTAGACCAGGCTGTCTTTGAACTCTCAGAGATCCGCCTGTCTCTGCCTCCCAGGCATTGGGATTAAAGGTGTTTGCTACTATACCTTGAACTCACAGAGATCTGTTTGTCTCTGCCTTCTAGGCACTGGGATTAAAGGCATGTGCTACCACACCTTGAAGCCACAGAGGTTTACTTTAAGAATTTTAACTTTTAGTCTGCATATATTTTTAACACACTTTAAACCATTCAGAAATTTTCTCTGTCTTTTAATCTCTCTTTACTGTATATCACTCTTTTTCTGACCACATGAGTCTTTAATTTACCAAGCAATATCAGTAGGACTAAAGCCGTGGCTTTGACAGCTGGATCCTTAGCTTTCCAGCCTCATGGCTCAGGTACTGGCTGTGGCCATGTTTATAGCCACAACTGGCGTTTCAAGGTCCCTGCCAGCCAGCGAGCTACAACAGACAACACTCAAGTCCTCTCTCAGTAGCCGGCCCTCCTGCCTCAAACAGTCAGAGTTTGCCCTGGCAGGATGGCCCAGAAAGCTGGCATTTTTAAACGCACAGCTTTTTTCCTGCTACGGCTGAAAACCGAAAAGCATGTGTTCAGCTTTTCATCAACACCGTTTAAGTGTTTCGTGGCAGGACCTCTTAATGAGCTGCAGGCTTTGCAGCTAAAGCTGAGTCAGGAAGCCTCTCTTAGATGAGGCGCTTGCTTGCCTCTGGCAAGCAGAGTAGACCCAAGAGATTGCCACAAGAAACATGCTTTACTCTATTCTTTTCCAAGCTTTCTCAGGCTTTCTGTGGACTCAGTTAGCCACACGTCTGGGCGTCATTTGTAGTAATTAGGAGGGCGGCAGGGCTGCGTCCCCAACCCCCAGCCACCTGCCCGGCTAGCTTATGCCCCGAAATAATTACACAGACACTGTATTCATTTAAACACCGCTTGGCTCATTTCTACCTAGCCTCTCCTAGGCTAACTCTCGCACCTGGACTAGCCCATTTCTTATCATCTGTATAGCACCGGTCTTACCGGGAAGACTCTAGCCTAAGTCCATCCTGGGTCGGAGCTTCATAGCGTGCATCTTCCCTGGAGCGGGTAGCATGGCGTCTCTCTGAGGCGTGTGCTCCTGAGAGCAGAGCTGTCGAGTCTGACTTCACTTCCTTTTCCTCCCGGCATTCTGTTCTGTTTACTCCACCCACCTAAGGGTGGGCCTATCAAATGGGCCTAGCAGTTTCTTTATTGCTTAACCAATGAAATCAACAGATTAATATATGACACTCCCACATCAGAGATGTGAGGCTTTAAAACCCTCAACCTGACTCTCTTCCAAGTGAGACTGGAAAAAAAGAGTTACATTGTGCAGTTTGTTTGAAAAAAATGCTTGGATTGAATTCCAGGACATAAGGTTTAATATCGAACCTTTTTCCCTCTATAAAGCCCTTCCAGAGATCAATAATCTATCATAAATATGAGTCCCTTAGACAGATCATTTATTTTAAGTGCTTTTTACTCTTCTCATCCCAACAGTGTGAAGCATACTTTATCCAAATCTTTGAATCTGACAGTCTCATCCACTTCAGACTCGATTAGAAGCTGAATGTTGTGGAGAATGGAATAATTTATAATCTCAAAACTTAGCACTTTAGAGATAATGATGGGATGAATCAATTTTTGTTGTTTTTTTAGAGAAGGAGCTTAAATATGCAAAGCTTTATTATCCACTCTCCTGTATTAATCAAATGTAACTGCCCCCTCCCCAAAATAACAGAAACAGCAAAGCTGCTTTTATTGCTGCTGTTGAAGCTGGGAAAATAACTTGTTTATCTCTCAAATTTGAATTGACTCCAACTTCAAATGTGCAGCAGGAATATTGGGAGGACATTGTATCGGCAAAAGTCAATATCTGGTTCTCGTGCCTAACCCACTTTCATTTCTACAATGAGCACAGGGTGCAGAAGGATGCTTTCAGTCTGGTTGGGAATAGGTAGAGGAGTCAAGACGTCAGGTCCAACTTCCTCTTCCACAGTTCTTTCATTTTATAGTCTTAGTCATGAGTTCTGTAAAGATGTATGGCAGTAGCAGGCATGCATGTGTGCATGTGATGTGTGTGAGCCTGTTTGTGTGTGTGTGTGTGTGTGTGTGCGTGATAGAGAGAAAGAGAGTGAAAGAGAGAGAATAAACACACAGAGTGCTTTCTTCAGCATGCAGTTTAGACTCTCATAAAATCTGTAGCTTTCATGTCTTCCCTGTGTGCTTCCTCTGTCATACCCACATCCATGTCTTCATTAAAGGAATACTACATTCTCAGACACAAATAATCCCAGGCAGTAGATTGCAGGTGTGTGGGCAAGGAAGCCTTTGCTAAAGCATCATCATTGGATCTTATAGTTACACTGAACAAACCTGTACATTTAGATATTCTAGAACACCAATTGAAGGAAGTCAAATCCAAGACATGTATAGTCCCACATCACCCAATGCAAAATTGAAAATCATCATCCCACCAGCTTCGGGCCACTCTTCCATAAGGGTGGTTCATCTCTCATGAACACTAGTGTAGCTATTCAATGAACATTGTCTGTGTTAATTTTTGATAAGTATTTAAAATCCCAAACTTTGTTACAAAATAATAACAAAAATTTATTACCAATATACATGCTTTATATTTAAATTTTCCACAATTATAAGCTAATAACATACTCATTTTGCAAATTAAAAAAAGTGAAGTAAAGAGAGTCTGTGTTGGTAGTTCAAGATATCAATCAATGAGCGATAGAACTAGGAGTTTAAAATCCATATTGTTGACTCTCAAGCAATTCTACTGCTCTTTTACTTGGCAATAATGAAATGATTTCTTTGTATGAGTATCAATTAGATGGAATTTTTTTATGGAGAGTTGTATCTTTATTTGCAAAGAGCCCTAAGCCAGAGAATTTCAGTTTGAGTGACTCCAAAGGCTAAGTTTTAGCTAGCAGTCTCTACCAAATATCAGTGACTCCAACAGAGGTTTTATTCACTTATTAACTTGAATTGTTTACAGTGCATTTATGCTGCAATATATATGTATGCTTTGTGTGTGTGTGTTGCCCAAGAACCAACACACTGAATATTCGATGTTAACATCTAATTTAATATTAAATACAAAAAAGGAGATTTTTCAAGGTGAAATCAAATATTCTGCTCTGAAATATACCCTCTTTATAAATGCAAACACTCAAATTTCCACTCTGAGTTTTGAAAGAAAATATTGAATAAGAAGTCTTTAATTTCTCCTTCCCCTGCTTTTTAAAAGAAAACTTCTACAAAGAAGAAACAGCTGCTGTTTTTCTATCACACATTTTCTACTCAAAGGGGCACCTCCCTTAACTGCCTGGAGGAAGTGAGCTTTTGGTTTCAAATCACTTTTTTCCCCAGAGAAATCGGGGTGTGACTCAGCTTCCCACACTAAGGTAGTCCCTCAGAGAAAGTCTTAGATGTATGTGGGAAATGCTAAGGCTACATTTTGGTGCCACCATTATTTCCTTTTGACAAACCACATGTCAGATTACTTCAATCTGAAAATGACACGAGTTACATGTCCTCCTTCCTGTGCTTTTTTAAGGTCCTTCTGTCTTTGAGCTTTCTTGTGTGGTCTTGATTGGCATCTTTCTATAAATAAGTCATCAGAAAAAAAAAGATTCGTCCTATTTCTCAGCTGCAAGATCTCTGTAGCCACCTCCTACAGAGGTGAGAGCAGACCTGGTTTGAAACCAAGCATACACAAATGGGCATGTGGACCCCAGTTTTCGAATGTTAATGGTCAAAATGATCTGGTAAATGTAAAGAAAAAAAAACCTACAAAGGCAAGAATGAGCATTAGTTGGGAATTCCGTGTACGTGTTGCTTGATGATAGGTATATTATACACTGTTTGTTGTTGCAGTTTGCTTTTCATTTAATTCTCCAGTTAAAGATTAAGCAGTCATTTAATCTCCTTCTTATTGATGGGGTATCCACAGTCTGGAGAAATAAAAATAACATTAGTATACACTCAACATGAGAGAAGAAACTTCCAAACTTAGGATTTCCGTGATACACTGGTATTTTACACAGTATTAAGGGGTAAAAGCTGAACACAGATGAGAAAATGAAGACAGCTCCAAAACCTTTAGAAAACTGAAATTAGAAATCAAACTTTAGTCTCGAACATAATGCCAGTGTTTTCATGCCAGCACTAGCTTGATATGAATATAAGACAAATTTGTGAAAGTTTGCGATTGGCCCTTTTTCTACAAAAGACATTTGAAGGATTTCACACATTTAGGGTCAAGCATCAATCATTTTATTTTGAATATGAGATGTATACTTGAAAGTATACTTGAAAGTTAATTGGACCAAACTTAGAATTAGGTTTTATATTGTTTCCAGAGAATTTTGGACTCATTTAGAATTAAGTCATACTTAATAACCACATGTGTGTGTATGTGTATGTGTGTTTCTTTATAAGAATCACAGATTATTAGATAGAAGTGATAGAGAACTATTATCCATGCAAGTACTTAGCAGCACAATATTTATCACTATCATTTATTGCTATTAATAAGATTTAAGATCTTCTTATTGTTACAGGATTTATTCGTTTATTTATTAAAGAGGGTCTCACTCTGCAGCCCTGACTTGCCAGGAATTATGTACATATATTTAGTTGTTGAATGTTTGAGTGTAGGCAGAAGACAGCTTATTTGTTCCCAGATGCCCAGACCTGAAATAATCACACAAAGCTGTATTATTTAAATCACTTCTTGGTCAATCAATTAAGCATATTGTTAGCTAGCTCTTACATCTAGAATTAACTCATTTTCATTATTTTATATTTTACCATGAGGCCTGTGGCTTACCAGCAAGGTTCCAGCTGTCAGCTCTTGTCTTTCCCCTCTGGTGGCTACATAGCATCTCACTGACTGCCTACTCTCTCCCCCTATATGTGCTTAGAAATCCCACCTTGCCATATTTTGTTAAGCCACTGGCCAAAACAGATTTATTTATTAAATAATAAAAGCAACACATAGGCAGAAGGACTTCCCATAATATTTGAGAGCACTAGACTGTACAAGACACTAAGATATAATGGTGACCTCAGTTTGGTAGCATACATATTAATCATCAGTAACTGCACCATTGCCATTGTAATGATGGGTAAGGTATAACATGTCTGAGAAAGTATGATGGGGAATGACTTCTGAAAAAGTTAGTTTTCTAACTTTGTAGGATGACCTAATCAGGTCAAGGGGTGTGGAAATATGGCTCTGTCTTTTGAATATTTGGGTGCTGGTTTACAGAAGATGAAAGCCAAGAGCACACTAGGGAAGGAAGGCATAGTGACACAGGTTAGGGGTTGTGATAGGCTGGGTGGGAGACGATAGAATTCCAATGTTGAGGTAGATCAGGGATTCATAAAGAAATGACAGTGTTGCATCTGTTAAAAAGATTGCTAATATGTCTGTAGGTGGAATGAGACAAGGAGAGGAAACTAGGTTGGGTACCATGAATGGGCTGTCATGGGCATTTGATGGTGTCATACAGAGTGTCAGTACTCAGACCACGAGAAATGAAAGGGCAGAAACAGAAATGTGGCAGTCAATAAGAGCTGACTGAAAAGCCAAGGACAATGGCACTGGGCTTTGATCGTTTAGCATGTACTTACTTTGTGGAAGCCTAGTCTGTTTGGATGCTCACCTTCCTAGACCTGGATAGAGGGGTGGGGGACCTTGGACTTCCCACAGGGCAGGGAACCCTGACTGCTCTTTGGACTGGAGTGGGAGGGGGAGGGAGTGGGAGAAAGGGGAGGGAAAAGGGAGGAGGTGGAAATTTTTAATAAAATTTACAACAAGAAACAAAGAGAGTGTTCACAACACAAAACGATAGTGGTAATAAATTCAGTGTGGAAGGATAGGGATGTTTAGAAAAGCTCTGAGTTCTCGTTCTGTGGTTCACATCCATTCAAAATTATTCCAACAAGGAGGAGAACGAAAAAAGACACCGTACACAGTTTTCTATATGCTAACCTTGAGGTACCTTAGAAACATCGGGTGACTTTTCCTTGTCCAGGGAAAGAGACAAGCTGCATTTTTCCTCTATTGAGCCAAGGAATATGTTTGTGAGTTATAAACAATTTAAAGAAGGGTGGGGATAAAGGCCTCGACCCCTGAGGTTTACTACTCACATAGATAATCTCTAGAATTGACAGGAATTTTTGTACTTGTTACCTGACAGTCCTGTACACTGACTAAAGCCTAGACAGCATCTGGGTTTGAGAAGTAGAAAAACTGAGATGTCCTGAGCATAGTCCATTAAAACTATACCTCTTCAAGAATAGACCCCTTACTTCATATTTATATAAAAAAGATCTTGAAATTAATTAGTTTATAACCTTGTTGAAAACCTTGAAAATTGCTGCTCATGCATCCCAGAGCCATTAGTGGCATTACCGCACCCAGCATTTTCATCACACCCACACAGGTACTTCACAAACATTCCTGAAGGGGCTGATGATTAAAACATTTAGCTCAAGAAAAATTTCAGCTTATCAGCTATAACTTAAGGGAACATAAGAATTTATAAGTTAAAGGCATAATTTCTTTTCATCCTTAATTATTTAATGTCCTTGGAACATGACTTATTGTATTTTTTAACCTTTTTGTTACACTCAGAATCTAATAGCAAGCTTGAATTACAGATCTTTCCAATTATGAAAGGAAGGAGCCACAAAATTGTTCAGAGAATCAAAATTTTAAAAATGCAGTGAGAACACATTATACATATGGTCACCACACTAATTATCTAGATTCTCTAGAAATCTAAAGGTCACAACTAATAATGAGATAGCTGTTATCATTTATACTTGTTCAATGTGGGACTGTGGAACTATCTCCAGGCTCAAACATACATGGAAACAAATGTGAATGTACATGGCTTCTTTTGTCTATACTCTGGCTCTTCAGACGTTTCATCGTTTTTTCCAGCTTGTATGGAAAGTGGAGAGATAAAATTAGGAGGGTGGTTTGAAATACCTCCAGATTCTTCCTCCTCGTTGGCTCTGTAGAATCCAAACCCTTAATGTGCATAATGGAGCCATTACTTCACTCCACTTTATAATCTCTCTTGAAACACACACAAATAAAATATTAGCTCATTCAAAATGGCTTGGGATGAAAATAGTAACTGATATAAAAACATCACAATGGAGCTAAATCAGCATCTATGTAAGAGGCTGTGTGTGGCTTTATTATTCTTTATTTTGATTATCCCAGTTAGTGGGAATCAATAGGTCTTCAGTACCTGTGAAATAATGCTGATCCTTACATGTGCTTTCTCTTTCAACTGTGAGTAGAAATGTAATTGGAAATGTTGCTGTCATTAAGGACTAATAGAATCTAAAGTAGTTTGAATGTTGCCAAGAACTGAACACGGTCCACATTTTTGACTCGAACTGTCTCGTAACCACCCTAGGCTTGGGATTGGTTGTGGATACCAATTTGTGGGTAAGATTACGAAATTTTGGGCAATGACTCACAGCTGCCAGGTGGCAAAATGTCTTCTATCGCCAAGTTCTTTGACGTTTCCTGAGGCTCTCCAAAGAGTCTTATGTGGTGGCTAATATTAACTGTCAACTTGATGCCTTGGAAGCAGACTTTAGGTCCTGGTTATGTTAGTCAAGGTGGGAAGATACATCCTGACTGTGGGTGAAACTGCTCCCCAAGCAGAGGGTGTTACTGTAAAAAAGAAGGCAAGCTAGATACTAGCATTAACTTATTGCTCTCTTCTCTTGATATATATGATGGATACATATTACTAGCTGCTTCCAGTTCTTGTCATAATGATGAATAGTAACCTGGAACTGCGAGCCCAATCAATCCTTTCTCCTTTAAGTTGATTTTGTCAGGGTATTTTATTATAGCAATAGAAAAGAAACTGAGTGGGTCTTTTTCTGAAACCCCACTGTTCTTGGAAGTTGAAGGGAATGACCGCATTATATAAACCACTGTTAGATTGTTTCAGCATTGGAAAGCTCTGGTTCCTGCTTCTCCTGCCATCATTCATCAGTCGATGTCTCTGGAATAGCCAGTTACTTCATTTGTTAACTGAAGAGAGTAGCACTGTTTGCTCATAGGTTGATGTGAGGTAGCTGTTTAAAATGTAGATCCTTCAAGGTTCGGTAGAAAGATGGCCTCTTAACAACGTGTGCGATGTGTATGGTGTGTGGTGTGTGTATGTGTGTTTGTGTGTGTGTGTGTATGTGTGCTGGAAAAAGAAATCAAACAGCAATCTATAAGCAAATTTCTTATATTATAGATGTTGAAAACGAGAGGTATCTGAGCTATGGGGAGAGAAGGCTAGTGTGTCAGATTGATGAAAGATGATCAGAGTTGTAAATCCAAACTATAGGATCTTCCTCCTATTGCTCTACCCTGTCTTGGGTCTGCTATATGCTAGTAGCTGAGCAGCTAAAGGAATGCATTAGGAATATAAGGTGTGGCTGTGGTTGTGTTCAATCTGCACTCATAAAGAACTTGAGCACAGTGCCTATATTAGGATTTTGAATATTGACTTATTCTGCTTCTAATTCCATGAATTAATTCAGGCCCTGAAAGTAGGCCACAAACACATCAGTCTGACTTAATTGCTTTCTCTAACTCTGGACTTAGCAGTTTCACATTGCTCAACGATTTAGTAGAATTTACCATTTTCAAGGTTCTCTTCCCTCAAGGATATTTCATCTCCCCACTCATCAACTGACTTGTGACCTGACTTAGAATTAGTGAAGCAAGCTTCACATATGGAAAGAAGTAAGCAAATGAAAAAAAAATCTCCTTAGGGCACACTTGAATTCAAGAAGGGCTGAGGATTATTCCCCTAAGTATGTCTCCTAACCAGAGGGGCTTCTTATCTCTCTCTTAAAGTCCAGACAGCTCCAGGACTCCCCAACTACAGGCACAAAGAAAAGAAAAGGAAGCAAGGCCAGTCTTGAGCCCAACACTGTCATTTGTTCCAAGCTGGATACTTGCCAAGTAGATTAAAGTTCTCCACACTGCGCTTGTTCAACTGTGTTGGCAAACTCTGCCTTGGGTGACGCACCAAGTACAAGGCATGCTTGATAGAGAAGAAGCAAACACGAAAAAGAAGAAAGGAAGGACGTCAGGAAGCAGGCCTAGAGACGTCACCTAAGCAGCTGTTTTGTGAACCCAGAGGCTCTAAGAGAAAATGTTAACGGACTAATGGAAGCTTTGTTTGTGTGGCAACCTATCAAAATTGTAGAAGAGGAATTTCTACACTAAAGTTACTTTTACTGAGTGTAGTATAATATGCAAACACAGCCACATTCACAAAAAAGTAAACTCACAGGTGTGTTTCCATGATGTACAAGTTTTAAGGGCATGGCATTTTCTTAGATTACTAAAATCCTCCATTTGACTGGGTTGGCTTCTGTCACAGCCACTCCACCTACCCACCTCTAACCTCTATCTCCCCCATACACAAACACATCCACTGAAAATACTAATTTTTACCCACCTCAGTGGAAACAGAGCAATTATTTCAGTTTCATTGGTTAGCTGAGATAAATGCAATATAAAGGATGATTTGTTTTTTAAAAAAAAAAATGAAATTCAAGTCAGCTACCTTGGCTCACACCTGTGATTATAGCACTTGAATAGTAGAGGCAAAAGTTTAAGGCACACACACACACAATAAACAGACACACATGTATGCACACGTACAATACATATACATACACACATAGGGATCACTAAAAACTAGAGATCATCAACTATAAACTTGATAGTTTGATTTCATCCAAAAAGAAGGAAATATATCAAACAGTTGTTTATTTGTGGTAATAAAGACATTTGCTAAGGATTGAACTGGGGCAGGAATGGGGTGTCACTTGCTTGCCTGGGATTTCAAACCCCATTTTGCAGTGTAACTTGAAGATTTCTGTCTCATTAAGGTGACATTTTCTTTCCCGAAGATCAGAAAGTAAATGAACTCTCGGTAAAGATGTTCAATGAAATCACAACTGGAAGCGAGGCCTGCCCTAGGCAGTGTAATAACCAAGGTCAAGTTAGATTAGCTGGCTGTGTTCCTACTGTTGGAAGAACAGCTTCTCCCTCTAAATTCCCCACTTCTACTCCCCATAGAAAGGTTAACACAGAGATATAATGCTAGCCAAGCTTAGGAACTTTGGCATTTAGAGGAGACTTCTCAAATTTATAAAATGAAAAGATTTTCAGGTAGGAACCACTAAACCATGAGATTCTTTAATTCAGGCATCAGTGACATAAATTTTGAAATATAAATTAACATTTAAATGCCAGTTTTGAAACATGCAGGCTTTATGGCCATAGAAAATGATGTCAATTCTTTTGAGTCATATCGTATATGGTTCTTTTAAAAAAATAAAAATAAAAAAGGATAAGTTCACAGTATGAAATGCTTTGTGGGGAGGATTAAGTGAGAACAGAAATCCAGAAATCTGGAAGGCTTGTATTTGCAGACACGGTATCTGATTCCACCCATTAAAATTAACATAATGGGCACAAATTCTCCTCACTGCTGGGTCACTCAGTATGCTTCTCATAGACTGCTGTAATTGGGAGAACCTTGGAGGTTATCCTGGAAGTCACCCAAGGAGAGACTGTCAAGGAGCAAGCTGGTTTGCTCTGTCTGAGAAGAAATGAGCATCAGAGTCATGTCTAGCAAGGGCTTCCTCCTACAGTTCCAGCCTCCTTCGCTTCTCCGAGAGTTTCTGGGTCCAAGCAACCAGTGATAGACACTAGCATTCTGAAGGATGTATGGCATTGATATGTGTTTTTTTATAAGAAATACTAACTTTCAAATTCGTTATTCCATTCAATCATTCATTTGTATGTTATTAATTGGGGAATGTCTTTGCTAATTCCAAAATGTAAGCATACTTAAAAAAAAAAACCATGGCTTTTGTAGAAAAGTTTCAATGAGGTTTCACCCTCCACGCATGCACACATGCTAGTCAATCACTAATATTCCAATTAAAAGTATGCGAACTTGGGACTTGCTGCTTGCGTCTGGGAAAGAAAGAACCATGTGTAGCCTATTTTCAGGCATTCCAAAGGATGTTTTGAAATTCAAGTAGAAAGGTGAGTGTCCTAGCTGTTGATGGAATCCAAACGTTTTGTGTGTTTGCCTTTTCAGACAAGGTAGCTATATAGCTGAGACTAGCCTCAAATTCCCAATTCTTCTGCCTCAATTTACCAAATGCTGGAGTATAGGCCTGAGTTGTCAAGCTTGCTTGATCCAAACATAGATAAGAGATTGGCCTACTTTTCATATAAAAACAGACAAAACTATTTTGAGTTAGAGACAAAACAAAAACCTAAGAACATATGTTATGTATATAACAACATGAATTTTTTTCTCACAAATTTTATTGAAAAAATTCAAAGTACAATAACATAGGTTATTGTGTTATTGTGTGGTCCTGAACTTGGGGAGAAAGAGGCAGGTGGATTTTTTTCTGAATTTGAGGCCAGTCTGTTCTACATACAGAGTTCCAGGACACCTAGGGTTATTAGACAGAAAAACCTTCCCTTGAAAAACCAAAAAAAGAAAGAAAGAAAGAAAGAAAAAAAGAAAGAAAGAAAGAAAGAAAGAAAGGGAGGAAGGAAGGAAGGAAGAGAAAAGTAGAACTCTTTTATAATGAAATTTTGTATTTTATGGTAATTAGGTTCAGATTACTGCTGCTTATATTGTATATTTATACTGATTTCTATGAACATTATCAACTCACAGGCTCTACTCAACTATGTTAGCAACAACTAAAGTTTAGTTCATTAATGGAACTAAATATTGCACAAAAATTAAAGATTGATACTAAAATCATGGATGAAAGAAAATGAAAACATGAGCATAGAACAAAAAGACACTGGTGTAACATAACAAATGTAAATTATAATTTTAATTTTGAGATCATAATACAATCTTTTTCCCTTCCATTCCTTCCTCTAAATCCTACCATATACCTTTCATTGTTCAATTTCAAGTTCATGGCCTCCTTTTTCATTGTTATTACGTGCATGTACGTATATATTCCTAACTAAAACTTGCTCAGCTTATATAATGTTACTACTATGTGTGTTTTCAGGGCTTAACTTTAATAGATAATTTACCATATGAATGCCAATAACTGAAGAACGTGGCACAGATTATAGCATGGTGTCTGAAGCTTACCCTGTAGTATAGTGTTTTTACTTTTAACATGTAGAGCCATAAGCCCATTGAAGTCCTTTTTTCAATACAGTATTAAAACACTTCTTAATTAAATATCAGGGTTGCAGAATCAAGCTGGGAAAATATTTTCATTCCAGTTAATATTTGATGTCTGTGATACAAATATTTGTCAATTTGGTACTATATAGATACAGAATCACTTACATCATAGTGATTCTCAACCTTCCTAACGCTGCGACCCTTTAATACAATTCCTCATGTTGTGGTGACCCTCGATTCTAAAATCATTTTATTGTTACTTCGTAAGTGTGATTTTGCTACTGTTCTGAACTGTAATGTAAATGTCTGATATGCAACCCTAAAGGGGTCACAACCTGTAGGTTGAAAACCAGTGACTTAGACTATGAAGCCTGTGAGGGAGTTTCCAGATGGTGTTGATTGAGGGAGAATTACCCACCCTAACTGTAGACAGCAACCCTCTGTGGGCTGGAATACTAGACTGAGTAAAAAACGAGAAAGTAAACAATCCTAGCATTGATGGCTCTCTGCTTCCTGCCTGCAGATACAATGCGACAAGCTGCCTCACGCTCTTGCTACCATGCTTCCCGTGCCATAATTTTATGGATGGGACCCACAAACTGCAAGCCCAAATAAACCCTTCTTTGCCTACGTTGCTTTTGTGATATTTTGTCAAGGCAATATGAACAGAGACAGATTATATTGTAGAAAATACCAGTTCTCAACTTCATGTAGTAGTCTGTGCTGGAAGCACAAATATATGTGACCACAAAACTGATCAAATAGATATATATGACTCCACAAAAAAGTCACGAGGAAGCAAGAACTATTATGAGGAAAAGTCAATGCAAGAACAACTCCCTGTTTTCTCCATGTTTCTATTGACAAAGCATAGAAAGACCCCTTGCAATTGCTCTGTTTTCCTTTCTTCATATCAGAAACAGGAGGCAGGCATTTTCTTTAATAGGAGTGGAGCTGAGCTATTATTGAACAAAAGCTCTTGTTTTTTACCATCAATGGGCCTCTTAATTTCTCCTTTTGTTTACCATCAATGGGCCTCTTAAATTCTCCTTCCTATAACCTACCACACCCAAAGCTCCTCTTTCCTCTCTCTGGACAGTTCTCGACAATCTGCCATTGTTTGTTAAAAGTCATATAAAACATTTCACTTCTAATGGCTTCTTTGGGGTTTCACTTGATTTTTTTTATTACTTTATAAATAATACCAATCAAAATTCCCACTCCACCCCCACTTCCCTCCCACATCCCCACTTCTCCTCTCTCCACCCCCTCCAGTACTAAGAGAGGGCAAGGCACCCTGCCCTGTGGGAAGTCCAAGGTCCTCCCCACTACGTCCAGGATTAGGAAGGTGAGCATCCAAAGAGAATAGGATCCCAAAAAGCCGGTACATGCAGTAGAGACAAATCCCAGTGACATTATCATTGACCCCTCAGTCTGTCCAGATTGTCAGCCACATTCAGAGGGACTTGTTTGATCCCATGCTTCTTAATTCCCAGTACAGCTGGAGTTGGTGAGCTCCCATTAGCCCAGGCACACTATCTCAGTGGGTGAACCCCTCATGATCCTGACTTCCTTGCTCATATTCTCCCTCCAGGTCCAGTTGAAGAGCGAAAGGAAGGAGAATATGAGCAAGGAATTCACTTGATTTGTAAGAGAATATTTGCACCTAAAATTAAAAATTAAAGTGTGTATGCCTTTTATTCTACTATTTTTTTTTTTGCAAGTTTGCTTTAGAGGACTCAGCTCTTGGACATAAGAGGTCCGAGAAAATTATTTCCTTCCTGTATCAAGCAGCATACAAAATCCAAACAGGAAAAAACTCAGAACTCTTTGTTATTAGAATTTGAAGGCTGAGAACATGGAGAAATGCTGTGTGATCAAAGCCAAATCTCTAGGAGATATCCAAAAAAGATCTCTGTGTGCTGTTGTTGAAAAGCCTGCTCTCTTCATTTTCAGTCTTTGTTATTATAACTTCATTTCCATATACTTGTTTTTGTTACTTTTGAGTAAACAAAGGGGTTGTGTGTGTGTGTGTGCATGCACACATGTATGTGTGTGTTTGTACCTGTATCACTAACATTTTAAGACCATTCTTTTATGCAACAATCTCATCAAGATAAGATGGTACAACTATGAAAAATATGCTTTTAAAAAAGTGTAATACAGACAATAGAACATGCATACTATTGTTACCTAAAGTCATTTGTGAATTCTGGATCTGTGGTTAAACCTATTAAGTAATTTGTACAAATAATCCTTTTTGGTTTTAAAATAAGAAAAACCAAAACAACAGCTTGCAAAAATCCCTAATATAGGGTCTTCTAAAATTACTGTGATCAAATAAGATCATTATGCATGATATGTTAGATATAAAACAAAAATTTTTAAGGCAGTTTGGAAGAGGTAAAATGAATATTTTCATCCTCTAAATTAATTACAATTTTATATAAATTATGAAATTTTAAAAATAGATAAACTCTTAATTCAATTATTAAAAATTAAGTCATCAAAATAGGGAGTTTTAACAGTAATTTGCCTAACAACACCATACTAATTTGTTTCTCCATTGAATCTGCTCCATCAGATAAACCAACAGACCCAAGAACCCCTGTTTCAGCCTCTTTTCCTTCCTATTAGTATATGTAATTATCTCAGGTGGCATGTGTGAAGTCTTAAATTAAAAGGCATTAAGCAGAATTATTCCCACTAATCCTACTATAAGGGTAATTACATGTCATAACAATAGAATTTGGATCGTATTCTGCTTGAAAATGTATAATGAAGTACCATAACCTGTGTGTGTTATAAACAACAAAGTATGTATTTTTTTCACCCTATTAAAGGCCTGGGAAATCTCAAATCTGGGTGCCAGTAGGAGCAGTGTCTGATTACGTTGCTTCTCCTAGCTCACAGATGGCGTCATTGATTTGAATGCTTACCTGATACATAGGTGTAGCCGTCTCTCTTACTAGGACATGCAGTCATTTACGGAGAGTCCATTTTCATGGTCTAATTATGGCCACAGAGTCTATACACTGTCACATTGGTGATGTGGTTTCCACATATAATTCTGGGAGTCAACCATTTGGGCTAGATGAGTTTGTGGAGAAGCAGAAATGACCACTCACACAGTGATTCTTAATGAACTTCAGCTCTAGCTTATATGGTGTTTAAAAGAGGATATGTGTGAGAAGCAAAAATCAACAAATGCTAAATTTCATTCAGTGTGTATTTCTGCTTAATGTTTTCATCTCAAAACTTCGGTTGACCTTGAATATCATGAAATGATATGCTTTCTAAATTAAGAATAATTATGACTACCTCCAAACATCTGATAATTTGGGGGACTAAGGATATAGGGTAAAATCTTGGGTATGCAAATTCAGTTTTGTCATTATGAAAAGATGGAGCTTTATAGCTCTCTGGTCTAACTATTTCTTTGTGTGCTGTTTGCTCTTGCTGTAATTAAAAAGTTTCATCCATCTGGGAACTGTTAATACTTCATATCCTTATTCAGATATAGTCTCTATCTATTTTTTATTTTTTTTAATGGGCACTATTTTATTGATGGAAACAAAAAAGCAGATTTTTTCACTCTACTTTTCTATTATTGAAAATGGATGTTTATGCAATGCATTCTGATTATGGTTCCCCCACCCTGAATGCCTCACATATCCTTCCTACCTCCCCTCTCATCTGAATCCACACCCTTTCTGTCTCTTGTAAGAAAACAAACAGGCACCTATAGTATAATAATAAAATAAAATAATATGAAACAAAACAAGCAAACTAGAGTAGGCCAAAACAAACAGAAGAAAAGTAGCCAAAGAAAAAGTACAAGAAACACATATAAATACAGGGACACACAAGTTTCTAAACACACAAATCCCATAAAATCATAAAATATGTAGCCATGATAGACACAAAAGATAACAAACAAAAAAAATGCCTTCACTTAACATTATGAGACAAAGAACCTCCAAAGATGCCACTGAATTCGTTTTGTGTTGGCTATGTATGCTGATGCATCGGGCCTGTTCTTAAGAGTGGCTTGTATCCCCATTGAAACTTCTTTGGAGAGAATTAATTTTTTCATTTTCAAGTGGTAATCAATTGGAGACAGCTTCCAGTTAAAGATAGTTATATATATGTACTTCTTTCAATGCTAGGATCCTATCTGATGCAGATACTTGCAGGCCCTTCCTGAGGTGTGAATGTGGGGTTGAGAGGGCGAAGGTGGGGGGAGCAAGAAGATGGGAGGGAAGGGGAACTGTGGCTGGTATGTAAAATGAAAAAAACCTTTTAAATAATTTTTTTAAAAGTAAAATGTCATAAATGATGTGAATATTAAACCTCTGATAAATTAACTGGTGGGAATCTAACCAATTGATATAATTGGCCCAGATATTTTTATATGTTAAACTCTACCAATCTTAAGTACTCAACCCCCATTTTATTTAACGTAATCTCCCCTCTTATTTTCCCTCAGGAAACATGTGTGGTTATATTTACACTAGACTAGGATTTGCATCCCTTGAGATCAATGTTTTGTTCCTGACTGAAGTTCTCTTTTGTGAAACTATAATGCTTTCTTGGTGAGTGCCAAGGATTTTATTTAAAACAACTGAAATTCAGCAAATATGGACGTAATAATTTGATAAATGTTGGTGACAATTCCAGATGTTGCATTAATTAATAATAAAGATTGTTTTTTAAAACCACAATCTCAGTGAATATTTTCTTTGCTGTTGCATCACTTACACTATCATCAGTGATAACAAGTTTAACAATACTATACTATCAGTCCCATGGATTATATATGGATGCTATGGTAGTCTGAAAGAAAATGAACCTCACAGGGAGTGGCACTCTTAGGAGATTTAGCCTTGGTGGAAGGATTGTTTCACTCTGGTTACAGACTTGAAGGTCTCTTTTGCTCAAACTCCCTCAGTGTGACTATCATTCAACTTGCTTTTGCCTGCCTATCAAGATGTAAGGATTTTTAGCCCCACCATCATGTCTGCCTGTGTGCTGCCCCTCCATGAAATACATATTTTTGTATGAAAAAAATTTTGGACTAATTCCACTGCCAGAGGAAATCTCAAAACAGGCTAGTATGGACTCCGTTGTGTTGATATTGATGGTAACTCTAATAAAGATTTATAATGAGAAGGAGCAAGATTAGCAGTGTAAATTATAAAATGTAAATTTTGAGGCAAAAACAAGCACAAGAAAGAGGGATGGTGCTAAGTCCTATGGTCAAGGAGATAAAACTGGTTAAGAAATGAAATAAAGAAAGTGGTAGCCTCAGGGCAAGATCCCACCCAGATATATTTCCAACTTGTAAAAGCAATTAAAGAAAAGCTTAGAGCCAGGTGTGCTGGCTTTAACCTCAGTCCTGGTAAAGCAGATGTTGCAGGATTTCTAAGTTTGAGGTCAGCCTTGATTAGAGAGCAAGTTTCAGGACAGCCAAGTTTGGCAGTGAAAGACAGAAAGTTGGTGAAGATGTAATTGAAAATGGGGGCCATATTCCAGCCTCAGTAAGCATCAGAACTTGGCAGTTTTGGCCACATGGTCATGTGTTTAGAGTTAAAGATGGAAGAAAAGTGTTATGGAATAAAACTGCTCAGGCCAGGCATGTGACACTGAGTATATGACTAGTAGAGAGAACCTTAGTGAAGCTGTGAAGCTGAAGCGTGCATTGTCTTGGAGAACCTAAGATTTTAAAGATATCAGAGCTGTGGAATACCTGCTGAGGAGAGTCGCTAACATGGAATGGAAACAGCCCAGGAGAAAGAAATGTGTTGTGGTCAACAAAGTTGAACAGAGTTGGAGATTTGGAGAATGTTTTGACATCAGACATGGAGATACAGAGTTTGGAGTTTGCCCAGGTGTTTCTCAGTCTTACATTGGTCCAGTATTTCCTTGGTATGTTCATTTCCCTGTGTTTTGCAATTGTAATATATATCTTGTGCTATTATATGTTGGAAGTGTGTCATCTGTTTTTTTATTTTTATAGGATTATAATTAAGGGATTGCAAAGCATCTCATTAGAGACCTTGCAGTTTGAAACAACTCAGAGACTGTTATTGGGGACTTTTGAAGTTACACTGAGTGCATTTTTTTACATTGCAATATGGCTATAAGCCTGTGGGGTCTAGGGAGAGGAATGCAGTGATTTAAAAGAAGATGGCCACCAAAGAAGTTGACACTATTAGGAATTATGGCCTTGTTGGAGGAAGTGTGTCACTGTGGGAGGGTTGGGAGGTCTCATTTGCTCAGGCTTTCCTCAGTGTGACTATCAGTTGACTTCCTGTTGCCTGGAAGTTGCAAGACTCTGAGCTATTCCAGCACCATGTCGGCCTGCATGTGGTCATGCTCCCCACCATGATGATAAGGAACTGAGCCTCTGAAATTGTGAACAAGTCTCCTCAATTAAATGTTTTCCTTGTAAGAGTTGCCATTGTCTTGGTGTCTCTTCACAGCAGTAAAATTCCTAAGACAGATGCAAAGTCTACATTAAAATAGTACAGACTTTTTAAGGACTATGGCTGAGAGATCTGTAAATAAAAGTTCAGACCTGCTTACGCATTGATTTTAAAAATTTCATAGATATTTTTGAACTTTAGAGGCTTACCTTAGCAAAAATATCTTCCGTATGCATTATATTGTGTTTTTATGCTTATATTCAACTCTTTTTATAAGGAAAGTGGGGTTTGCTAGAAGTCTGTTCTGGAGGCCCATGTGCATGCTTCTGCTGAACCAGTGTACTTAGGTTTCAGTTGGGGGCATTTTTCTTCTGGCTATTGTAAAAGGGATAGTAGAAATATGACCAAAAGAAAACAATAAAAGGAATATTTTATTTTACATATCCTACCAGAACAGATATTAATACCAAAGATTCAAGGAGAAAGACCACTGAAACAAATCATAAAGGCCAAATCAATTAAAACAAGGAGTTAACTAAAGTAAGCCCTTTTTTAAACTCATGTACTGACCTCCTGAAATAGACATGATTGTAATGCAGTCATAATGACCTTTTGAAACAAAGGTAGGGTTGCAAGATGGTTTCAAAAAAAGAAATTACTGTCATTTCCTGGAACAGGCAGTACATAACCATTTGTAGTTAAGGCCGACATAGCCCAATCATTAAGAAGATATTTAATCAAAAAGGAATGAACCTAGCTTGTCTTTACTATACTTAGGTTTTTAAGCCAAAGATGGAGGCAGGCTGGCTCATCCCAGATAACAATTTAAATGCGCTAATGTAAAGCACCTTTTCAGAGCATCCTATTGGTATCTGTCTCTAAGTAACAGATGGAAGTGCAACAGTCATGCATTCATAGATCTAAATTATACACTAAGGTCTTATACAAATACTAGTCTCCCAGAATATAAAACTCACAGGTTTCTGTACCCCTGAGGTTTTCTGCGGAAAGAGCAAAAGATCAAGAGTAATTCAGCTTGCAGAAAGAGACAGAGACAGGGGAAGGGGGGCATCTTGTGAAAATTGCTCCTACTAAGGATGGATACTTATGACCCACATTCATTCTAATGGATATAGAGGCAGGGCTGTAATTAAAGAGGTCAGGAAATATGTTCGGTAATTATCTGGAGGAAGCAGTCAAAGTATATATCCAGAATCCCAGTTCTATCATTGATCCTGAAGTAGACAAGAACTCGACACCAGTCTACAAGATGCTAATATTCATACGCACTTTGACATCATGTCCCCTAGGAATCCGGAGTATGGAGATGAGACAAAGTGACAGAGCCCAAATCGCCCATGTGAAAAACAAATAGCCAGTGGTTATAGAAGGTATAGGCCAAAGTGAGTAGAGACTCCAAAATTGCATACCTATCTTTAAAATATTGATTTGAATAGAAGAGAAAAAATTAACATCAAGCTACTTAAGAAAACCAGAAATAATTGCTTTGCTCTTGTTGCTTTTGTTTTGTAAGGGCTTTGTTTGTTTTTATTTGTATGTATACTTGCTGTGTGTGAGTGTGTGTGTGTGTGTGTGTGTGTGTGTGTGTGTGTGTGTGTGTGTTTGTGTGTGTGTGAATGAATGAATACAGGCATAGTCCTCTATTGGGTCCATGTTATCTATCAAGGCAAGGTCTTTCGATTCTGGCTAGTTTTGCTAATGAGTTTGCTCTGGGGATCTGGTTCTCTGTCTTGTGAATGCTGGGATTACAAGCAGCAGCATGATTGCTTAGCTTTTATGTTCTGTGGATCTGAAGTCTGGTTTTCCCACTTGTGTGGTTAGTGCTTTATCTACTGAGACTGGTCCTAATCTCCGTCTTTTCATTTTAAGGCAAAGATATCTAACCCCCTTCTGCTACATCAAGGAACAGGATTGTTGGGTAAAGCCACAAAGGATCAAGAAAAGATTCATCAGAATTTGGGTAGATGGGGAAAATACCCATTTAACCCCAGCAAATCTACCATCATTTTGTTGGAAGCTCAGCAACTTTAGTGTCAAATTTCTGTTGTCTCTGCCTATTTTCTGCTTAGTCTTTAACTTTATGTGTTTTTGCTGCTTGGCTTCTGATTCCCTAATGGCTTCTATTTGGTCCTGGGTAGATAGTAGATATCTACTCTTTACAGTCTTTTCAGTGTCCTTATACTCAAGCTGCCCACAGAAGACCTTAAGGTCCCACATGGAAACATTGCTGTTTCATAGTTTTTCTTCTTACTCTTCCTCATCCTTCTTCTTCATAACCCATTGGACACTTCGGTTGGGCAATAATTCCTTATCTAATCAGTTTTGATAGAATTAGCGCCATAACATGACACCAAACACTGTCACTTCAGTGTGGAAATGTATGAGATCACATGTTCAGACAACTATCTCCCAAACACAGTCCCTCACTTCCTTTAGTTTTTTTCTGCTTTTCTAATAGCTGTGCCAGATGATCTTCCAGATAATCTGCAGATATCTTTTATCTTATACCTATTTATTTTCCTCCTAAATATTTATCAAAATCTGAATTCATAGCCCTCTCATTTACTTTGCATATAGTTTGATCTCCATTTACTGAAAGAGATGTTCCACCAACTTTGGAATCTTGTTTTCTCTTCCCAGGTGAATCTAGTTTGTGTCAAGCTGACAAAAACTGACTGGCATGTTTTTTTCTTTGTTGTTGTTTTCCCATCTTGGAGTGGTTAACACTAAGATAGCACTTACCATATGATGGAGGAAGGTCATTGGCTAATAAAGGAACTGCCTTGGCTCATGTTATTGGTTAGGACATAGGTAGGTGGAGTAAACAGAACAGAATGCCGGGAGGAAGAGGAAGTGAGGTCAGACTCAACAGCTCTCTGCTGGGGAGCAGACGCTTCAGAGAGAGACGCCATGTGCCGCTCCTGGGCAGACACACGCCATGAAGCTCTGACCCAAGATGGACTTAGGCTAGAATCTTCCCGGTAAGACCGGTGCTATACAGATGATAAGAAATGGGCTAGTCCAGGTGCGAGAGTTAGCCTAGAAGAGGCTAGGTAGAAATGAGCCAAGCAGTGATTAAATGAATACAGTGTCTGTGTAATTATTTCGGGCCATAAGCTAGCCGAGCCAGGCGGCTGGAGTGTTGGGAACGCAGCCCCGCCGCCCATATTACTACAACCATATGTTAGCCAAAGGCTGGAAAAGGTCATAGAAAAATGTACTTATAAACTGAATATATCTAAATAATTATAGATAGCATAGCAAAAATTAAGTAGAACCTGAGTCATATAGACAATTAGAAAAGCCCGCGTAAACCCCAGCATGTTGAAACACATCAGCTAGCTCAAGTGTGAATGATGTATTACTCTCAGAGATCTCCAGAAAACAAAATGTAGATAATTCAAAAACGTGTCAAGCTGATATTTTTATAGGTTCAATGCGAAATGTTCCCCTGCATTCTCCTTTATTTGAACACTTGGATACCAGCTAGTAGCACTCTTCGGTGGGACCATGATATCTTTAGTACTGTGTAGCTGGAAAAGGTGGGTACCTGACATTTCCTGCCCAAGCTCTCCCTGCTTCCTGTCTGTTGTCCATTGTAACACACCCACTTCATACTCCCACTGCCACAGAGAGAGGTTCGTCCTGCCATCATATCTTCCTCAGTATGATGGACTGTTTTTTCTGAGCTCTGAGCCAAAACACATTCTTCAAACTTCAAACAACGCTGCCAGGTATTTGTCACAGTGATGAGGAAAGTCACATAGAAAATTTGAACCAGAAGTAGTATTGAACCTGTGGTCAGCCTGCCCATGTAGTGTGTAGACCTGTGAACTGCAAAGCGGAAGTTAAAGAGTTTGGGACTTCAGGATAGAGAGGCCCTAGAATGTTGTCAGTTGAGTTTGTTTTTTTTATTTAAGCCCTTGATTAACAGGTGCTTGTAGCTTGTTGACTTTGGGAGGCAAAAGTTGTTAACTTTTATTACAAATTATAAATGAAGTTCTTAAAAGTCTCAGTTTGGCCTGATATGAAACAATTTCCAAACCCTTAAAGATGTGTTGAGAAAAACTTTAATGCCATTCGGATGAGAATGTGGATGAACAGAATGCCCATAGGAAACCTGACTGTGGAGGCAGCTACATGGGGTTTCAAAGGAGAACAAAGGAAAAGGTACCCATTGAACTAGAGGTCATTCACATCATATCCTGGTAAAGAATTGGGCTGTTCTGTCTGTCCCGACCATTTAAGTGAGACTGAATTTAAAAGCAATCAACTAAATTGATTGTTGGATGGGATTGAAAGACAGCACAGCATCCAGGCTGTAACATGAACGTTGATGGCTCTCTGTAGTCTGCTATCAAATGAGAACCAGTGGTGCAGAAAGATAAAAAAAAATCATGTACATTTAATACAGAAAGAATGGAATGTGAGCAGACAAATGTATAGACAAATAGTTGGAATAGCAGACAAAGCAGCTGTGACAAAACAGAAGACAGTACAGCAGTCAGGGCCCTTTGCACTAGAGCAATGAAAGGTGCTTGTGTGTAAGACTCTACTCTTAGAAGGATTCAGCCTTCCCCTATCAAAAAATAAAGGAAAGAAAAATGAAAGAAGAGTGCCTAAAATGATAACTCAGCTAGCGTCTCTCCTGCTAGAGAATGGCCACCTCATCCTCTCAAGTACTTAGATGCCATATAGTGATAATCCAAGAAGGACAGACTATAGCTAGAACTGGCAGCATAGCTTTATATCATTCATGTGGTGGGCATGAGGCACGGAAAAGATGCCACTGAGGTTTGTGAGAAGGTTCCCATAAACAGTACACGTGAATCTTTAAAGGTGAAACCTTAATTTCAGTAAATGCTTTTGCTTTTATTTCTGTTTGATTATTTAATTTTTGACTTTTCCCCCTCCCTCCCTCCCTCCTTCCCTCCCTCCCTCCCTCCCTCCCACCCTGCACCATTTCCTCCTTCCTTCCTTCCTTCCTTCCTTCCTTCCTTCCTTCCTTCCTTCCTTCCTTCCTTCCTTCCTTCCTTTCTTCCTTCCTCTTTTTCTTTCTTGACAAGGTTTTGGTATGAAAGCTCTATATGGCTTGATAATTGCTCTGTAGCTAATCCTGGTCTTGATCTCTTGATTTTGACCCCTGAGTTCTAGAATTATAAGCATTCACCACTGTTATAAATGAGTGAGAGGGACCTTGGTGGGCCAGTTTCCACATGGGAAGTGAGAGCCCATGGCGGGTGAAGGACAAACACACCATACAAGCAAAGTTTAAGTGAGGAGTTTATTGAAAGAAGGGTAAAGGGGAGGGAAAAGATCAGCATCTGGAGACAGGAACAGCAGATGAGAGAGACAGACAGACAGACAGAGAGGGAGGAGAAAGAGACAGAGAGAGAGGAAAAGAAAGAAGAAATAAGGACCAGCCTGCCTCTCCAGAAGAGCAGCAGTTCTGAGTACAGACTGTAGTGACATAAAAGCCACAGGATCCTGTGTACATCCTGCCAGGTGACAGGGGCCAGCCTAGGACCTCATTCCTAACAACCATTATACCTGACTTGTTCTTGCTCTTCTTTCTGCGTGTTGAAAGGAAGCATACCTATATGCCATCACTGCTTAACATTTTTATAGGATCATAAAGTAGTATTGCTTTTAATATTAGTAAGCATATCACTTTTGAATTCTTTAATTTCATATATTATCAATCTTAACAACGATAAAAAGACCACTATCACAATTTTAGTCAAATTTGAACCAGGCTTGATTTATTTTTATTTGGGTGCACTAGTGGCTGCTTCCAAAGTCAGATTAAGGGAGGCAACCCCAAATTCATTTCCTGGGTCCCTTCTAAGGAGTAAAATCATGAATAACTGCGAAGCAAATTTAGTTGAGAGAGATAATGGGACAATAAAGGAATATAGAAAATATATCAAAAATATCATATAGTCACCATGTGATCTGGGGGTTAAGGAGGGTCAGGGAAAGTCAGGGAAGGTAAGAATAGTCTAAAAAAACAAGACAAGGTCCTGGGTTGGGGAAGATTAGGGTCCAGGAAACAGAGAGCAACTTAGTTCTTACAGGAAACAGAAACTTATTTTTAACAATACAGCATAATGGCTCTTGCCTTCAAAATGGAGTCAGGCAAGTTCCTCAATATCTTCTTGTATATTTATTTTACTTGCAAAATATATGAAGAGTAATATGTATACTTTCTCAGCTAATGTTTCATGATTTTCAGCTGAAGTTCTGCATACAGATACTTTACTGGAATAAATAAATGCACAATAAAAATTATCAAAGTAAATTAAAATAAATATATGACTATTTGTAAGCAATTTTACACATAATTATACTTAAAAAGAATCAAAGATTAAGAAGTCATTATTCTACAGATATGTGTGTTTATCAAAGGTGCACTAGCATCTGACAATCCTAAAAATCTGAAAGTTATAAACTAATCAGGAATGAAGCATGTATGATCTTTTATCTATCCCAGTCACAATTCTAATACACTTGATTACCTGATGTCAAGCATATTAAAAGCAACATTTTGAAGCAGTCATGAGAGACTGTGACCAGCAAACATAACTGTCAATCAGCACTAGAATGCTATCATAATTAATGACAGGGTTTTCACTCCTAAATGACCTTTAAACATATGAGAGCCCATTAAAAAGAACTGATGTTCAAAAGGTGATACTGAGTCATCAAAGAAAAGCTAAATTGTCTCCAATATTTTCTGGGGAAAAAAAATCAATAAAATGTCTAAAAGTATGTAGAGTTAGTCCAGCCCATTAGGGGGCATGTTCGCCTCGGGCTAATATTTACATATAAATCTAGCGGGCGTAAGCGCCCCTGCTCTCTTTTTTGTATCTCCTACTCATCGCTGGATCCCTGGTGTTGTAAGCTATCCCTTCATTAAAATTTGCTCTTTCATATTAAGCTAGCCTGGTTATTACTGCACGAGACAATTTCAAATGGTGCACATTTTTGACAACACTCTGGCCAGACCTTCTCAAAATGCTCAGAGACTAGTTATAATTTTCTTAAGTCAAAGATTAATTTGGGAATTTTACCATCATTTGCTTTCACAGGACCCCCTAAGAAGAACGTCGCCCCCATGTCAGCTAGAAGCAATCTTAGAGGACGATGTCCCCTCTCCCAACAGAGTTTGTCCTCAGGGTTAGGGACAACATTTAGTGGTTGGTTTAGGGTTTAGGGGATGAGGAGATATTTTATGGAATTAGGGGTATATTTTAAAAAAGGGGGGATTAACTGGTTTGATGGGATGATTGGTATTTGTGAATTACTGTTTTTAGAAAATTGTATTGGTACTGTTTCTTGTATATTGATATATTGAATATTCAATATAAATGTTCCTACCTCTATTTTTTTTTTTAGTTTTTTTTCGAGACAGGGTTTCTCTGTGGTTTTGAGCATGTCCTGGAACTAGCTCTTGTAGACCAGGCTGGTGTCGAACTCACAGAGATCCGCCTGCCTCTGCCTCCCGAGTGCTGGGATTAAAAGTGTGCGCCACTACCTCTATTTTTGTATAAGAGTATGCTTATAACTTTGTCTATATTGTATTGATACATTTACCATATTACAATGTACATTTCTACCTCTGATATTATTTATATAATAACATTGTTTACATTTGATATGTAATGACATTGTTTACAGTTGAAGATCATTGTCTTCACATATTGCACAGCTGTTTATTCTCTTAGTCTTCAAGTTAGATAGGTATTGAGAATTATATGTTTGTCATATTTATTTTTAGGTTAATCAGGTCTTTTAGATACATAGAGATTATATTTAGTATAGATTGTATAATCTTAAGCCTCTTCAAAGAGCTGTAGGAAATGGCCTTTAATCTAACCTAGAATTCTGTGCCAACGAGACACAATTACTTCTGGCAACGCCACTCTACTCCCGAGAGAACGTTGAGCACCAAAGACACTCCACTGGGAGCTTGTCTTCTTGGCAAAACTGGCCTTTGGGTTAAGAAAAGCCCATACCTCAACTACTGACAAAGATACAGAATATCCATAAGAGGATGAAACAGGATTGTCTTATCTTGCCAAGACAGGGTAGGATAGTTCTAAGAAAGTTCCTTGTCTTTAATAATGGTATGTCAGTTATGTTAGGCCTTAGCCAAAGTTGGTTGACTCAACATTGCAAACAAGACTTTGGGTGATTGCCCAGGTAGTCAGTTGTCTCTGTCATTTGTTGCACATTTTGGATATCTCTCGTTTATTAAGTAATATTAATTCCCTTTTTAGATCTTTGACGGAGTTGAAGATTATATAATTGTAGTTACTCTTTACATTATTTAGACTCCTTGAGATAGAATGTTTAGCAAAACTTTTGTTATATGTTTCTTGCTCAGTATTGTTTGTTATATTTATTATTTGTTACTATTGTATATAGTTGTATTTGGTTTAGTTCTGTCTTATTTAGACAAAAGGGGGAGATGTAGGGTTAGTCCAGCCCATTAGGGGGCGTGTTCGCCTCAGGCTAATGTTTACATATAAATCTGGCTGGTGTGAGCCCCGCCACTCTCTTTTTTGTATCTCCTGTTCATCGCTGGATCCCTGGTGTTGTAAGCTATCCCTTCATTAAAATTTGCTGTTTCATATTAAGCTAGCCTGGTTATTACACCGTCTACAAAAGTATTTCAGTAAGATTGTAATTCAAAGCTAGCATTGAACCAAAATTCTTCTTCCTTTAATGTGTAGCCATCTTGTTAATGGAAATTGCAACTGCCATTTCCACCACCACCACCACAGACTCTCATTGCCACCACCTTCAATACCGCACCCACCATCACCATAAACTGCTATAACTGATACCACTGTGGAAAGCAGAAGGTATTGCAGATAAGCAATGGAGAAACCAGAAATGCTAATCCTGAAGCCTTATCTCCTCAAAGAGGAAACAAATACCTGTTAATGACTTGCTGACCTTGAATATCTCCACAGCCAGACCTCATCTAAATCTCCAATGTTATTCCGAGACTCCTCCTTCCTCTACCTTTACCTATAGCTTTTTCTCTCAGTCAGTAGAACCCATTTTTAAGGGGATGTCACATATACTTTATAGTCTCTTGACCCCTATGCTATCTTGGCAAGAGACCACCCCAGATCCTAGGCCTTTAAGCTGTAGAATCCATCCTCATGGTAGAGGTCAATGTGCTTCGTAAAAGAGTTTTAATGTAATCATACTTTCAGCTTTATTCTGTGTACTGGATTGGAATGATTGTTACCAGGAAACTTTTTCTTTCAAAATTATACTGGATTTCAAAGTCTAAAATCAACTCTTCCGGTTTCAGACTCCAATAGTTTTGGCCCAGAACTTTTTAAATTGTGCTGAACTGAGTTTTCTTTCTTGCTTCAAGCACTTTATTTCCCTTTGATATGTTAAGCTTGAAGGGACCCCTACATACCACCATCACAAACTCCCATCATCCCCACCCCTAACACAAAGTCCCACCACTACCACAAAAGCAGCAGCTACAACCTTTGTACCTATTTTAGTGTACATCATCAAAGCATGTAGAAAACTACTTATTTCAATGTAAGTAATCTAATGATAAAAGTTATAATTCCTTTGTTTTCAGAAAAGACTCAGAAAATATACAAGTGTGTAAGATGGTGTATATAGGCCCTTACTGCCAAGCCTAGCAACCTATGTTTGGGACACTCAGGGTAGCAGAGACTCCCACAATTTTCCCTCTGACCGCTCCATGCACACACCACGGCACATGTGCTACATTTCTCTCACATCTTACATGATCCTAAGAAAAATATTAAAGAACATTTGAAAGCTTTATAAAAATAGCATAAAATTGAAAGAAAGATGAAGGAAGGTAGGGAGAAAGGGTGAGGTGATTTGTTTAGACAGATTCTGCACTGTTCACAATGCGTGTTCTTGTCAGTCTTTACCTTAGGATTGTGTCCTCTAAGTCTATGGATTCAGCTGACATAATTATTCTGATAATGCATAAATTTATATTTCAATCAAAACTATTCCTCTAAACTTAGTTCATATATGCAACCTCTCCAGCATAAGTTGCCATCAATGTTTTTGATCTTGGTCATTCTTACAGGTATAAGATGGAATCTCAGAGTGTTTTGATTTGCATTTCTCTGAAGATTAAGGATGTTGAACATTTCCTTAAGTGTCTTTCAGCCATTTTAGATTAATCTGTTAAGAGTTCTCTGTTTAGGTCTGTACTCCATTTCTTTTATTGGATTATTTGTTCTTTTGATGATCAATTTCTTGAGTTCTTTATATATTTTGGAGATGAGACCTCTGTCTAATATAGGGTTGGTGAAGATTTTTGTTCAGTCTGTAGGCCACTGTTTTGTCATGTTGACCATGTCCTTTGCTTTACAGAAGCTTCTCAGTTTCAGGAGGTCCCATTTATTAATTGTTTCTCTCAGTGTCTGTGCTACTGGGGTTATATTTAGGAAGTGGTCTCCTGTGTCAGTGCATTCAAGTGTACTTCCCTCTTTCTCCTCTATGAGGTTTAGTGTGGTTGGCTTTATGTTGAGATCTTTGATCCATTTGGACTTGAGTTTTGTGCATGGTGATAGACATGGACCTGTTTTCATTCTTCTACATATTGATATCCAGGTATGCCAGCACTATTTGTTAAACATGTTCTCTTTTCTCCATTTTATATTTTTGCTTCTTTGTCAAAAATCAGGTGTTTGTAGGTATGTGGAGTAATATCCATGTCTTCTATTTGGTTCCATTGGTCCTCCTGTCTGTTTTAATGCCAATGCCAGGCTGGTTTCAGTACTGTAGCTCTGTAGTAGAGTTTGAAATTAGAGATTGTGATGTCTTCAGATGTTGTTTTATTGTACAAATTTTTTTTGGCTATCCTGGGTTTTTTTACTTTTACATATGAAATTGAGTACCATGCTTTTGATGTCTGTGAAGAATTTTATTGGGATTTTGAGGGGCATTGCATTGAATCTGTAGATTGCTTCTGGTAAGATAGCCACTTTTACTATGTTAATTCTACCTACCCAAGAGCATGGGAGATCTTTCCACTTTCTGGTGTCTTCTTCAATTTCTTTCTTCAAAGATTTATAGTTCTTATCATACAAGTCTTCCACTTCAATCTTCCAGGTGTCAGTCCATCCAAGCATCAGATGGTTGCTCTTCATGTTACAGTCAGTGCCCTAGTTCTAATCACCCCATTGGTCCCTCTGTCTTCCTGAAGGTTGTTCAGTGCTCCCTGGGTTTGCTCTGCTCTTGTGGACTTCGCTGTCTCAAGCCTGTTCCAGCCTAGGTTGCTGGCTCAGTCCTGTTTCTATAAATATTGGTCTGGATCTGCTCTTGTAGAAGTCCTTGACTTGGAGTTTGTCCCACAAAGGTCTCTGGCTCCGATCTACTCTCCTGGAGGTCCCAGATTCAGCAGTGCCCATTCCCAAGGAGGTTCCGTCTCAGGCCTATTCCCTCAAAATCCCAGACTCATACCTATACCCACAGAGGTCTCTGGTACCTGCCAACTCCCACAGAAGTTCCATACTCACACATGGACCTGCAGAGGTCCTGGCTCAGGACACTCCCTCGAAGGTCCCAGACTCACAGCTGGACCTGCAGAAGTTCTGGCTAAGGCCTAGTTCCTTGGAGGGTCCAGATTCATGCATGGACCCGCAGAGGTCTCTGGTTCCTGCCCACTCCCTCGGCAGTTGCTTCACTGTACCTGCTCCTGTGGAGTTCGCTGTCTCATGCTTACTCTGGCATAGTCCACTGGCTCAATCCCGTTTCTGATCCGGATCTGCTCCTGTTCACCTGGAGCTAGCCATCTCAGGCCCACCCTAGTCTTGGTCACTAGCTCAGTCCTGCTCCTGCAGAGCTCGCTGTCTCTGGTCGGCTCCAGTCTAGGCCGCTGGTTCAGTACTGCTCCCTGTCATACTTTTTGTTGCTGTAATAAAATTCCATGACAAAAGCAAAGTAAAGGATAAAGGTTTTATTCTGCTTCCCAGTTCAAGCACATCTTCCACCATAGTGGGTATCAAGGTGACAAGGGACTAAAGCAGCTTGTCATATCATAAACAATCAGGAGCTGAGAGCTATGGAAGCCTGCAGCAGTTCAATTCCTTTTCTTCTATTCACAGTCCAATATCCTAGTCCAAAGAAATAGCACCATGATGGGAAGGCATTTCCACCTCAATTACTCATCAAGATAATTCTCCATAGGGCATGCTTAGAGACCCATCTCCTGGGTATCAAGTTGAAATTCAGTACTAACCTTGACAAACATTCTCTTCATTACTCTGGAAAACTTTTCTATTACAACGTCAAGCATCAATCTTTTCTTTCATGCAATGATATCTCCTTTCATCAATTTCAATGTATTTGTAAGTGACTCCATGATTTTTACTGCATTTTCAAAAATTTTGGATGGAGATAGAGACAGAGACCCACACTGGAGCACTGGACTGAGCTCCCAAAGTCCCAATGAGGAGCAGAAGGAGGGAGAACATGAGCAAAGAAGTCGGGACCACGAGGGGTGCACCCACCCACTGAGACAGTGGAGCTGATCTATTGGGAGCTCACCAAGGCCAGCTGGACTGTGACTGAAAAAGCATGGGATAAAACTGGACTCTCTGAACATGGCGAACAATGAGGACTGATGAGAAGCCAAGGACAATGGCACGGGGTTTTGATCCTACTTAATGTGCTGGCTTTGTGGGAGTCTAGCCAGTTTGAATGTTCACCTTCCTAGATATGGACAGAGGGGGGAGGACATAGGACTTACCACAGGGCAGGGAACCCTGACTGCTCTTTGGACTGGAGAGGGAGGGGGAGAGGAGTAGGAGGAGGGGGAGGGAAATGGGAGGCTGGGAGGAGGCAGAAACTTGTTTTTTTTCCTTTTCTCAATAAAAAAAAAATTTGTAGAAACACACATATTCTTTGTTTGTTTAGATAGATTTTAATTTATTTTTATGATCACTTCCTGGTTATGAAATATATAAAAGGGCTTCTCCTTTTCCCCTTTTGCTTCTTCAAATTTATTTATTTTTTATTTTTATTATTTTATGTACATGAGTGTCTTGCTACATACAGTCTATGCACTACATTTGCCTGCAGAGGCCAGAAGTCAGAGACAGATCCCTGGGAAGTGGAGTTGCAGACAGTTGAGAGCTATCATATGGGTTCTGGGAATGAAACCAGGATACATTGAATGAGCAGCCAGTGTTCTCAACCACTGAATCATCTCTCTAGTTCATGCTTTCGCAGTTTTTGACACACAAAAAATACGCTCAATAACAATGCAAATGTTGTTGAAAAGAAACAACTCTTGATTATAGGCACAGTTTTCCTGTCCCAACTTCCTGCTCCCAAATAACCAGTCTTCATATTAATTATAAATTTTGGTTGATAGCTCAGGCCTATTGCTAAGTAGCTCTTAGAACTTACATTAACCCATTTCTATTAATCTATGTGTTTTCCCAAAGCTTATGACATTCATGTCTTGCTTGCTCTGGCTAGAGATTCTTCTCATGTTGCCTTTCTTCATCCCAGCATCCTTAGTTTGGCTGTCCTGCCCAACCTTCCTGCCTGACTAGTGGCTAGTCAGATTTTTGTTTTGTTTTGTTTTGTTTTAGGCTAGTCAGATTTTTATTAAACCAACTCTAGTGACAAATTTTTACACTGCACAAAAGTATTATTCTACAGCACTTGACAGTGGCAGCGTGTCTATGTTAAGCTATTTTTTTTTTGCAGGATCTCAAGATGACAAATATAACAAATGTACAGACAAGACTATATGTAATGGTGATTTTTAAGTAAGTATGGCTAATCTCAAAGTGATAGTAAAATATAAACTGAAAGACAGAGGAGGAAAGGAATTGAGAGCACTGCCTTCTTTAGTCCTTTGAGAGTTCTATGTCCTTAGGAGAGTTCCTAATATGCTACTCAAAAGAACATATGTCCTTCTTGGCTGCTTCCTCAAAGCATCATGTTTTGATTGGGAAAAAGAAGAGAATTAAAGACATAGGAAGCCTTAACTTCTGGCATTGATTTGGTTATTCCCCGTTGGCCTATAAATAGTTCCTTAAAAGCTTCACAAGCAAGTAAATTAAAATAATAAGACCAAAAACTCTTGGAAGCATGGTGTGTGTCCAAATTAATCTTCTAATAGAAATAATACACAGAAAAAGTTGACTCAACTCTATTAATTATTATAAAAACATTAAGCTTTTTTCTCTTCAAGGACATGAAAAAAAAGCATCTATTTGTGGTAAGTAAGTTTCCCTTAAGTTTTCAAATGTTACTGATTCATTAGTTCTGATTTGAATGAAGAAGGGTGAAGAAGATCATGAGGTGTGGGCTGCCACAAAATTAATGATCTTATGTACAGATGTTTTTATAGGTCTCTGATATCTCACCAGGAGTTTCTTATAGTATAACTCTTAGTGAACAAATAAGAATGATATCACTGATAAATCACTTTAATCTATTTAAAAAAAACAACAAAATATTCATATCTGAGGTAACTTGTAAATGTTTTCATAAGAATTTTGGTCCCTATTAAAAGCATTCCAAATGTTTTTCCAAATTCCATGGGTTGTTTTTCTTTCTTCTTTTTTATGCATTTTAGCATTAAAGTCTGAGTTAAGATTGTTTTAGGTAATTTTTAAGCTCTCAGATTAGGCCTGAAACACTTGTTAATTACAATCATGCATATGTCCGTGGTTTTGTGTGTGTGTGTGTGTGTGTGTGAGTTTATGTATGTGTGTGTGTGTACATGTGCATATATTTAAGTTTCATAGAAAACAATGCACTGCAAGAATATACTCGTGGACTGATATGATCAAACTTCTATGATTGAGACTTACCTAGCCATTAGCTGAAAACTTGGGTAATCAGAAAGGGTGCATTTGTTAAAGTTTGAATGAATAGATTTAAAAAGATAAGATTAAAGAAAATATCTGGCTCAGATGGCTAGATCATCTGTACCAGGTGTGATAACCTAAGTTTCATCATCAGGATAAACAAGGAGAAACTTGAATTCTGAAAGCTGTCGTTTGACTTCTATGCTTGCTGTGGCACACAGATGCATTTGTACACACACAAAAAAAAATATATAATAAAAAGTGGAAAAGATCATAACTTTTTATGTATGACTATTAGTTAAAATTAGAGGCAGTCCTTCATAAAGGTCAACAAAAGACAATTTCTGATTCATTGTCCATAAAAATTTTATATCTGTAATTTAAACATGTTGCACAAGAATAACTGTTTTCAGTAAAGAACAGCAAAATTCTGTATTCAGAGCAATCATCACATAATATGAATTGTTTTCTGAAAAAATAATGGATCTAATAAATAATAGTAGTGACTGTATCATACAACAAAAAAGAGTGAGATCTATATCTAAAGAGTAGTCTGCAGCTGCTTTTACCAAAATCATTCTAAATGTGTCAGGCATCCAAGGTAATGACCTAATAGAGTAAGGCTTTCATATTTCATGATTTCTATACCTTTTGCAAGTTGAGTCACCATTATGTATGATCGACATAATGTGTGGAAAATTTTGCTAGTCCCCATAGATGCCCTTGAAGTTAGAAGCACTTAGCAAAATAGGTCCTTGAGTGCTTTGTATATTACAGTAAGAGCGAACAATTGGATGTATACCCATCCTAGTGAGTCAATGCAGACCTCAGTAGAAACTGAGTCCCTGACTGCCAGTTCATACTTGACCTTGACTGCCTCTCATCATTGGATGCATGGTATTGGAAATTATGATCTTTCTTGGTGTATAAAAATGTTAATAAATTGTGCTAGAGTGACTTCATTATAATTTGAGGGGGAAAAATAAACACACATATATACATAACGCCATGATTTTATAAAGCTTTAGTGAGCCATTATCTGTAACTTTAAGATTACTTGTGATTCACACATAAAATTATGACTTCAAAGTTTCAGGAGATTTGACATAGACTAACGTTACTAATGTTGATTTTAAAAATTTCTTTCGAGGAGCCTGGTAGATGGTTCAGTGAGTAAGAGAATTTTCTGTATAAGTATGAAGACCTGAGTTTGGGTGTCCAGCATCTATGAAACAGCAAACAATAACAACAAAACTTTGAGTGGCTGTGTGTGCCTGTGGGTCTGGCATTAGAGGATATGCATGTATAAAACAGAAGGATCACTGAGCTTGCTAACAGCTAACTTACCTGAAAAATGGCTGTAGGTTAGTGAGAAACCTTGTCTCAAGGGAATAAGGTAGGAATTGTTAGAGGACACCTCAGTGTTCTTCTAAAACCCCTGCACTACAACATGGGCGTTTACACCCTCAAAAACACGTGTCCATACATCCAAAAAACACACATATACACAACAAATAATAACATATTAGCAAGGGGATAAGCAACGTTAGTGTTTCGCTGTTGTACTATATCTCATTGCAGTCCAAATGCCTTTTATTGTGCTGTGAATATGGCATGGGTACTTACCCTATGCATCAAGATGCCCTTAGTATCAGATCGAGTTTTGGTCATTTATAGGGAATGTTTTTGGCACCTCGTTGGTACTCTCAGATCTCTATAGGACTTCCCCTGCTCACCAGGTTTGTTTCTCTTGGTGTGTGACAGCTCTATGTAGGTTTCAGGTTGTTTGTTCCATGTCTGCATTCTACCTTCCTCTCTCATTGGACAGATTGATTATCTTATTGTTCTATGTTCTGTCCTAAATAAATTTCCTGTGCCAAACATCATGAAAATGGTGTATTAGCCCATTTATTCTCTCATTCTTATTGTTTTTCTTTACTCTGTTGGATTCCTATGCTTCTTCATAGTATTTGCTTTCCAAATTGAAAAAGAATAATTTTTTTTGTTTCAGTGAGGATTTTATTGATGTGATAAAGATACCAAATCTAAAAGCAAAAATCAGCTTACAATTTCACATCACAGTCCTTGACAAAAGTAAGGGAAAGACCTTGAGGCAGGAACAGAAGCAGAAGTCATGGAGGAGTGATACTGGCTTTCTCATTCTGGTTGCTTATACCTTCTCAGACCACCTATTAAGGGATGGCACCACCCCTGGAAAGATGGGACCTGTCACCCCAATCATCTATTTGGGTAATAACTCACAGACTTACTTAATCCTATGGAGGCAATTTTTTCAATAAGATTCCTTCTTCCTTGATAAGTCTAAATTTGCATCAAATTGATAAAAAAACAACTAGCTCATTGTTTAAGGAGACTGCTTTTGCAGACACTAAATTGAGACTGTCATAAACACTAAAATATGTGTTTTTTGAACAGGACTACAAGAAAGGATTAAAGTCTTAGATGGCCAAATTCAATGCAAAAAGAACAAACATGGCTTTACTACTGTTTTTCTTTCATTTCTGGTTTTAGTGGTATTTATTTTCTCCTACTGTGTTGTAGGAGGTCACTTGTGTGTTCATGGCTGCCCAGACTCCCAAAATAATCACCCAGAAACTATATTATTTAAATCACTGCTTGGCCAATCACGTAAGTGTATTTCTAGCTATCTCTTACATCTAGTATTAATCCATTTCCATTATTTTATATTTTACCACGAAGCTCATGGTCTACTGGCAAGGAAGGTTCCAGCTGGCGACACACATCTGTTTCCTCTGGCAGGTCCATTGCTTCTCCTCACTCTGACTTCTTTCTCCTAGCATTCAATTTTCTTTTCCCCACCTAACTATATTCTTCCCGGCACAGGCCTAAGATATTAACCAATGGTATTCAAGCATACAGAGGGGAATCCCACATCACTACTGCTTATCACCTCCCTATTCAGGAAGAAACCACAAGTGGTACCTACAGATGTATTTTCACATCCTAACTTCATCATTAGACAGTTGCCAGTGGTCTCAGATGCTAACATCTATTTTATCATTTATAAAATGGGTGAATATCAGTTTTGCCGACATCATAGACTGTGTAAGAGTGTTTTTAAGAAGACAAGTTCAAGTATGAAGGTTATGCTATTATTTCCCTCTGAATGTCATGTTTGCTTGTGTGTTTAGTAACTTTATCCTTTAGAACTCATATGCTGAAACTGAGGACTTCTTCTATGTGAGTGACTTTTCATCTACTATGGATGCACAAAAGGCTGCCAGTTAACAATTGCTGCTTGCTAACTTTGGTACCAAAATGAAACCACAGTTGACATCATCCTTATGGTGGTCTCCACAGCAGCAAGAGACCTCATTGTAGATATTCCAACAAAGAAGCCTGTCTGAGCCAGCACTCTAATACCTAATCAATCAAGAAGTTCAAAGCATGTAGACCCCTAACTTAAGATTGTAGTGTGGAGAGCTCTGTTACCACACCATTTTAGAGCCGGAAATTCTTGCTTCCTCTAGAAGCAGTCATCTGCATCCACTATTCCTAAAAGGAAACAGATCCAGTTACAAGCATCTATTTCTAAAGAAAGCTTATGATATCTTTAAAAGACTCTTACTTCGAGTCAAGGCCTGCCTGTTTTACCTCTTGGAAACAAGAACATATTAAAATAGAAAGAAAGGAAGAAAGAAAGAAAGAAAATAAGAAAGAAAGAAAAAAACGAAGGAAGAAAGGAAGGAAGAAAAAAGAAAGATGTGAAAACTTTGAAAAAAATGAGAATAAAAAAGAAATGCAAATAAAATATGTCTCGACATTTTCATTAGTCAAATTTTCTTTGAGTCAAATGAGACTTGTGTAATTTAAGAAAAAAAGATCATAGCATTTAATTTTCTTTCATAGCGGAGAGAAAATGATCAAACTCAAGTTGCAAAGTGAGGAAAAGATGAAAGCTTAGAAAGATTTAAGAACTTTGCTGACTTATAGACTGAGCTAGGGGAAGCTAAAAGACAGGAAACACTGATTGCTATTTATGCAGTATTTCATAGTTTCCACTTTGGTTAAACTAACTGGAAGGAAACTGAGCAATTGGGTTACTGTTTCATCACTTACATCAGCCTTCTGCTTTCTTTCTTTATTTTTTTCTTAAATCATTACCCTTTCATATGCAAGAGGATGAAGAATCATTAGCCCATCATATTCTATGTCACAGTCAAATGCCTTACTACAAAGATGGGGCATAATAAAATTTACAGTGGTATATGTAGTTGTTTTATCACAGAGGTGGTTGGGAATTTAATATTAGAGATCAGATGTTATAGTACAGAGGAAATCAAATATCATATATGCAAATCACCTCTAAACTCAGCTTTGTTCCACTACATGGATTCTCATAATGCAGTTGCACAAATGTACAATCTTTCATACAGAGTTCTCTCATTTTTGAGTTTATACAAATCCTACTCATTTTGAATAGCACCCTAATCAATATTTTAAAAATAAACAAAACAAAACAAAAGTGATAATCACTGGGCAGGACACTGGATCAATCAACCCTGGCTGTGCGAAGCTCAAGACCAGTGCTATGACCTGTGCATTCAGATGAAGGAGATCAATTCTTCCACTTATTAGGAATAATAGTTCCAAAGTCAGAACATGACAGTTTCCAGTGGTTTTATTTTTGCTTAAATGAGTTTTTCAAGCTTGCTGAGGACTGACATTATGAAACATTGGATAGAGGCTTTGTTAATATTTCTAGATTATTTTATATCAGGCTGATGACTATAATTCAGTGCAGCTTCAATCTACTTTTAATACCGAGGAAACCTGGTTGTCAGTGACCAGGAAATGAAAGCAACCTAGGCTAATAAACAACCTCACTGTCAGTCTTATGAACTCAGTATATTATAAAAATAATCTCATGGGTTTCTGTCCAGTATTATTAGATCAGTGGAAAGAGTAAGTTGTGGCATCCCAAAGAAGCATTTCCTACTTTGCAGTCAAACTATGCAAAGAACAAACATCTGCAGTTGTCCTAAAGTTACAAACACTAAGAATACTCCAGTATTTTTAAATCTATTGTCAGTGGTGGGATATTCCTTTCCACACTTTTTGTGCACTTTACATTCATATTTAAAATAAAACTTGAAAATAGGCCTGACAAGACTGTTCAGTGGGTAGTGGTACTTGCTCCACAGGCCTGATGATCTGAGTTTAATTCCCAGATCCTGCAGTGGAGAGAACATTGTCTCCAAAAGGTTGTTTTCTGACCTTTACAACACACACACACACACACGCACACGCACACACACACACACACACACAGAGACACTCACACACACACGGGGTGGGGAAGGAGAATAAAATGTTTTTAATTTTAAAAAGAATTTTTAAATTATTATGGGAAAAGAAAACAAAACTAGCTAATTCAAAATATAATTGGCAATTTTCTCTTTTGACTCTCAGACTTAAGAGACAAAATTATCCACCAAACTGCCATACCCATTTTTCTCCTGTTCTCCACTGATCAGATGTGAAGCTGTGAGCCAGGACAAATGTTTGGGCTCATACTTGACAAAGCACTGTAGTAAAGCTATGCATTGTTAGACAGTGGCTGCTAACTTCCCAAGCAAACGAGCAAACAAGCAAAGAATTATTTTGTTTCTGAGGCAATTTAGTCATCAGAGAAACAGATTTGAGGAACATCTTTCTGCAAAAACTAGAATAGTTGATTCTCTGTTTTTCTTTCTTTTTTTTTAAATTCTGCGTAAAATAATCTTGTTTTTTTTTTAAATTTCTCTTTCTTTTTGTGAACATAATCCCCATAGAAATGCTTTAAACCCCCTTGCTTGTGATGATCTGCATAGGCCATCTCTAGTTAGCACCTGTATTTTGATTTTATTATAAGATAGTAGGTAAATTTTGTAGTGAGTCCATCAAAAAACATTTTAGTTAGTTGGTCAAAAGCAGGTTTTGTAATATCCAGGACTGGTTCTGCTATTGATTTTTTTGATATGATGGCTGTTATATTCTTTGGAGTCAAAGACAAATTTCATTTTTAAAATCACATAAATATATAAAGTCAACAAAGAGAAATGAAGACAAAATAAATTTATTAATAAAATAAATAAATAAATTTATTAATAAATAAAATTGGTTCAATGTTGTTTCTCCAACATATGTGCACACCCTTAATTGATGAAGGAGCAAATCAATTTTTGCTGTAGAAGTATCAGTGCAGTGAATGGTACCGGTGAGGGCTGATGTGTGATGACTTAAAAGGAGTATTTTTTTTTCTGGTTTTTGAGACAGGGTTTCTCTGTGGCTTTGGAGCCTGTCCTGGAACTAGCTCTTGTAGACCATGCTGGCCTCGAACTCACAGAGATCTGCCTGCCTCTGCCTCCCAAATGCTGGGATTAAAGGCGTGCGCCACCACTGCCCGGTAATTTTAAAGATTGTCATAGTTGTTTTTCCTTTGATTATTTACTTCAAATAAGTGAGGACTAAAGAAAAAAAATAAGTTAATGTGCCTCATTTAGTTATTTCTAGGTATGAGAGAAACTACCAAGAGGCATATCAAAATAGGTTTTTCTACTAAACATAATGATTTCACTGTAGCAAGGTTGTAGCATACACTTTATCCCAGTACTCAGGAAGTAGAGGATTGAGAATCTATGTGAGTTTGAGGCCAGCCTGGTTTATGTAGTAAGTTTTAGGCCAGCCAGAATTTCATACTGCAACCCTGTCTACAAAAGTAAAAAATAATATTAATAAAAGACATAATTGAGGTTTTAATACTTTCAAGCAAGTATTAGCAGCTTATGCAGAATATGGGCTTTGCTATTTGCTACTGTAAACAAATAAATTCTACTGCAATTTTGTAGTTTCACTGTTAGGCCATAATAAAAATAAATGCAACTTTCATTGCATTTAACCACATGCAAGTATTTCATTATCCATAATACGAGAGACATTTATTAGAATAAATATAGTGAATCAGATGGTTTAGAACAGAATTTGGATGTCATTTAAATTGGCAAATTTTGTACAGTAACAAAAGAACCCAGGATGCAGAAATCTGACAATGGCAACAACATCCTTGAGCATGTATCATTAGAATTCAATCAAGCACAGTTGGATCCTTCTTTGTCCTACCAGAGTAGCTACATAAAGATAAAAAGAAAGAAAAAAAATCCAACAACCCGGGCATTTAGGTAGAAAAAGCTGCTAAGTTGAAAGTAGTTCTCTTAACCAAAAAAAAAAAAAAAAAAAAAAAACCTATTTTTTTCTACAGTAGAGAAGGCAAGAAGACTGGAGACTTGCTGTTTATTTTCTTCCCATGCATGAACAGAAGCAAGAGCAAGGCCTTACGGTGACTGGAAATGTCAATTGGTCAATGGGGATGAGCAGCAAACAGGAACATAAAGCGAATCTTAATAACACGAATTCCAGACAAGTCTCCAGAGAGACATTTAAATACATTGCAAGATGTTAGGAATTTCCAACTTGCTAATATTTCCCTAGTTTACGTATTTTCTTTTTATAATACCACATCAATAGATGTTTCAGTTTTGATTAATGGAGGGAATCAAAAATAATATAATTCAAGGCTGAGTAAAACTGACATTTATTTTCCCTTGAGAGAGATAATGGGGATGCTTTTTTTGCTGACAATGTCACCTTTGTGAGTTTCATGTATAGATTTCCATTACAACAGAAAGAGGAATTACCTATTTTCATTTTAGGAAGAGTCTTTGTAATCTTACTGGAACATTTTTTAAAAATAGGTTATATACTGGTACAAATCTTCAAACTGAAAGGACTGGTGGCTGCCATTTTGAATATGAAACAATTTTTGGTATTAAAGACATGACTATATTAGTTCTAGAAGCAAATAAGAAATGTAATTTTTTGTAATTTATGTACTGAGATCCTGAAAGTAAAATTTAGGGCCTCTAATGCAAGACAGACATCCTACTATAGAACTACATATCTAGTCCTTATTTTTTCTTTTAAATGAACAAATACAAAAAAGATTCAAAGACCTTATTTAATGACCCAGAATGCAAAGCATTGGGTTATTGGCCAAAAGCAAGAAAGTTTTGCTTGGAACTCTTACATAATAAGATAGTTGGAAAGGTAAGGAAGATACCAACTGTTTTCTTAAGAGAGTGCATTGAGATTTGTATGTGTAAATAGTTAATAAATGTCTCTCTTTAAGCACTGTGCATTATTTACAGTGGAAAATTTATAATTTACCATATTTGTAAGACACTCAGTATCATTTAAAGTTCAATTTGTAAGACATTCAATATCACCTAAGTCCTAGAATACACGATGTTCTTAATCACTATTTTGGGAATCAGAAAAGATTGTCAAGTACAATGAAAAAAATTGGGGTCCATTTACTATCTATAGGTAAAGTTTGAGTGAAAAGTTCAAGAAGGATAAAGCAAGTTTATTATTATATTGGTCATATAGAGAGAAAGGGACAGTTCTGAGGGTAACAGAGCTCTCTTAGGATCTATTTTCTTGCTATGTCCTATGATACCTGTAAAAGGAGAGAGAAAATAAACTGCCAATTATATTTTCCAATAAATATAAGTGCCAATTTAGGCATCTGTAAATGGAAGTATAAAAGTATAGAAGACTGTATTTTTTTTAGCAGTACTGTGAATCTGTATGGATGAAAGCAATTGGGTCAGCCATGGACAGGGATGTTTATGAATATTGCAGCAAGAGAACATGTGGGAAGCTAAGGCAAAACCATAAATGATAAAAAAAAATTAGCCTGATTATTCAACCTGAAGGTGGGAAAGTGATTTCACCAGTAATATCCAGAACACTCTTTCAAACTTGAAGATAGAGGGACAAAGGGTATGGAACATGGTGGCTAAGTTTAGTGGAGACTCGGTGTCTTTTCTCTTCCTGGAATAACACCACAACTGAGCCAGTTTGTAAAATAATTTAAATGGGATTATGGTTCTAGGGAGATAGAGTTTATGATGGTAGAACAAAGGCATATATGGTTAGATGATCCTCTGAGAGTTTATGTCTTGGCCCATAAGTAGGAGGACGAGAGCACTGAGGATAAAGCAGGTTTGTTTCAGCAGGACCATGAACCCAGACTCTTCCTCGGCAGCACCTTGAACCTTGACTATACCATGGCTCCTAGTGGCTGGGAAGATCACTGCATTTAGCATGGCTTTGGTGGTGGCATGGCCTGTGGAGGAAGGAACAAAATCACAGGTTGTGGACCAGACTCCTAACTTCCATATGGCCTTTGGTAGCAACATGGATTTCAACATAGAGTCAAGCTGCAGTAGGACCATGGACCCAGACATGGTCATTGGTAGCTGCAGGACCTGGATGTCATCATTGCCCCAGGTAGCAGCTCAAGCCATTCAGATTGGTTTGACCCCATTGGCAGTATGGTTTTTGGACACCAACATGATTCCAGGTGGCAGCCCAGACCCTGGCATCCAATGGGATCCAATGGTAACAGGAACCACAGATGTCAACACAGACCCTGACTGCAGTAGGGTCACAGCCACAGGCATGACCTTCAGCTACAGTTCTGGCCTAGATTTCACCAAGGAACTGGAAAGAACTGAAGACCTCTCAAATCTGTATGACCCTGCTTCAGCTGGTGTTGGGGACTGTGGACCCCAAGACCCTGAATTTCCTGAGACAACCCCCCCCCCATTGCTGGAGTAAACAAAATATTTTTCTATGCTTGCAGCTGCTCTGAGCAAACAATTTGTTTTCCTGTGTTTACCACGAGACTCTCAGGAGTTCCTGATGGCAGGGGAGTGGTTTCTGGCAGACTTGCGGCTGAGAGTTAGGGTGTGACCATTAGTCAAGGTGACCCTATATAAGCTACACAAGAACACAATAAAGAGAACATTCTTGGCTTTACCCCTGTCTATCTGTGTGTATGTGTGTGTTTCAATCTCCAGGCCCTTACCTGACTTACAAACCATAGTGCGTAGCACATAGAACAGGCATTGTGCTACAAGCTAGGGTCTCTTTTGATGTCTTTGGTGCCTGTTACCACAAGGGGCCGTAGGAAAGTTGTATTGATGAGATCAGAGGGCCAATCTGAGCTGGCCACATCTTTCACTGGTCCTGGGAAAGCTGACCCTGCACCTCACTGGACATTGTAGCAAGAGAGCTGGTCTTCAGAGCTTAGGAGAGATGAACACACTCCTCACCACAGGCATAGAACTGGCTCTGATGACATGGGTGTAGGAGAGGATGCTTTGCCCGTTACCTGAGAGTGGTGGCCCCAGTAGTTAAGACTGAACAGTTCACTTACCACCCAGACCCACATCCAGGGCCTTGGGTTGGTCCACACTAACATCTACCCCATCTATAATGACCTGCTGGAGCTCGTGAAGGGACAAGTCCTGTGGAATGATACCTGTAGGATCTCCATTATGGTTGGCTACTGGATATCTGAGAGGAGTTTCCGTGAGGGTTCAGGGATGCTGAGGATGTTGTACCAGAGACCAGAAGCCTTGAACCAGACCAATGACTCATTTCAATGAACATTTGAAAGTAAAGCTGATTGAATAAAAGAGTATAGTGTGTCCCACACAGTGGGTCCCAGTGCCACTAGGACAGATAAAGAGGTGTTAGAGATAAGAAAAATGCAGGCGTGAAGAGGTTTGTTTGCTTCTTGAGTTGGTCGGTTTTCATTTTATTTATTTCATTAAAAATTTTTCTTTGAAGTGGGGCACTGCAAGGGTAAAAGGCAGATATGAGGGACTGAGAAATGAGCAGAATTGGGATGCATGATGTGAAATTCCCAAAGAATCAATAAAGAAATTACGTTACAAAATAAAAGAACAGATTTTTAAAGCCTCAGAGCACTCCCAGTGACAAAACTCCTCCAACAAAGCTGTATCTCTTAATCCTTCCAAACTGTTGGGGGCACAAAATTCCTTGAGCCCACAGATCTCTAGAGAAACTAGTAATGTTAAACAGGCAGGGATCTCCCCTCAATGGAGAAGATAAGCTATCTGTTTTCCTGCCTGGAAATCTGGGAGTGGATTTTGTTAATGACCTGGTGACTTTTTCACTATCTGTGAAAGCAGATCCCACATAAAATGTTTATCCTAGATTGTTTTCTTCCTAGATCATTATCTCCAGCTCCCAGTGAACAGAACCCATCCTTTGGGTGGATGTCACTTATGCTGTCTTGCTCAAAGTCCACACTGGATTCTAGGCCTTTTAGTTAGAGAACCCAACCTCATGCTTGCACATACTTTGCAAAAGAGTTTCTATGTAGTCAGATTTTAAACTTTATTGTGCACCAGGAATTGGAATTATGGTTGCTTAGAAACCTAAAATGGGCATGATTCTTACCAGGAAACTTTTTGCCCCAAATGGCACTGTGTTTTTAATATGGCATCAGACTTTCTAGAAGGTTTGATCCAGGTTGCCAAAGTCAATCTGAACTGAGTTTTTATTCTCACTTCTTTGTTAGTGTCCCTGCCTGATACCTGCAAGGGTCCTCTTCACCAAACAGTTCAATCAACTGAGGGGCAAATATTTAAACAAATGAGCCTATGGGGCCATTCTAATTCAAACGTCCCCACATAGTTCTTCATCTTTTCAGGGCATGGTTCCCTTAGTTGATGGAGATCTGGGAGGCCTCTGACATCTGGTGAAGAAAGGGTGCCCTGACCAGCTTACAAACCACTAAAGCAGTGCTGGGATGGACAATGAAAGGATCTAGCAGTTACAGCTTTTATCATCTTTCTATGCCCAAACTAAAGCACCAATTGTTATCATTCATTTACTTTGACTGTAGTAGTTTTTATCGAAATATCTGTGGACCAAGCACCATTTTACAGTTTTAACTCGTTAATGTCTCTCAGTAATTCTGGTGTTCCTATTATAACATTTCACAGCTGAAGAGACTTTTTCTGTACTTACTGAAAATCTAAGTAGAGAACTTTCTGCGTTTCAAAACCTGAGCCTCAAGACCCTCTATCATACCAGTTTTCTAAAACCCTCTTTTGAGTTCTTATTTGATAAACATTTTAACAGTGCTTCCCACTTCAATATGAGATGTCCCTCTTATGCTGGGAACTTGGTTCTTAGCTGGTGGTGCTGTGGGAGAGCTTCTAGGAGCTTCAGCAGGTAGAAGCTGAGATGGAGAAAGTAGATGCCAAGGACAGGTCTTTGAAGGTATCCAATCACTGGTCCCTTCCTTTCTCATGTTTTCTTGTCTGCCTATAAATGAGTCACCTTCTTATCACATGATTCCAAAATGTTCTGCCCGATCACATGGGATTGAGAAACCACTAAAAGAAGAGTGTGGTGATATCTTGTTTATGCTTTAATAAATAAAGTTTGCCTGAGGATCAGAGTGTATAGCTGGTTACACTAGTTAGCTAAAAAGCCCAGGCAGTGGTGGCACACACCTTTACTGCCAGCACTTGGGAGACAGAGGGAGATGGATCTCTTTGAGGTCAAGACTGCCCTGGGTTACACAAGATTAAATCAGTCTAAAAGAGGAACAGAGTCAAGTGGTGGTGACTCACACCTTTAATCCCAGCACTAGGGAGGTGGAGACAGGAAGTGTTATGACTGGACAGAGAAGAATATAAGGCAGGAGGAGACAGGAATCAGGATTCAGTCTGAGGTTTCGTATAGACGGCATTCAGTCTGAGGATTTGTAGAGACAAAATTGTCTATTCGGTCCGAGGATCCGGTAGAGGTTAGAACTTTAGTGACTGGCTCCTTAACTTCTCTGATCTTTCAGCATTTACCCTGATATCTGACTTTGAGTTTTTATTATTAAGACCAACTAGAATTCACACTACAGAAGAAAATCCTCTGAAACCATGAGTCAGGTTTGTTTATTTCTTTATTTTGCTTTTATATTGTCCATTCAGGTAGGTTGGTCAATGCAGAAGTTACTAATATAATTATATTTAGATTCAAGAATCTCACAGTTAAAGCATAGCATCTTTCACAGATTGCTTCATTTGTCCCAAAGGGTGAGCCATTTGATTGGAGTAGAGGAAGCAAGCTAAAAAATGGCCATGTACGGAAAGATAAAGTGAATAGAATCTTCAGGGAAAGGGGCACCATGCTCCAAATGTCTCTTAAAAATTAGAACAAGCAGCAGACCACCTGTTTCCAGGTGAAGAAAGAAACCAGGAGAGAAGCTAATCTGGGAATAAAAAAGAGCAAACAAAGCTGAAGCACAATTTCTTCACCCCCATCTCTGAAAGAAAGTCATCTAAAACTCACAGGAAAACCTTCCTTTATGAAGCAACCACAAGTGGCTCTTTTTTTCTTTCAATTTATAGGCCAATCAACTTTAAGTATACCTAATAGCACCTTGTAAAATCTAAGCAGTTTAAACAGCAGGCCCTGTCCTGATGTGATTGGTTTTCTGAGTCATTGCTTCTTTAAAAGGCCGAATTGATCTTTTCTATCTTGACTCTGGTAGAAATATGAGGGATTTTTGGTCAAATGACAAGTCCTCGGCCTATTAAACTACTTTCCTTGATTTTGAGGACAGAGTTGGTTTTCGTCTCTGTCTTTTACACAGCAGCTTGAAAAAATAAATTGAATTTTTTTCCCCAGAATGACTCATTCTAAACCTTAAAAGACAGCCATTAAATTGTCTTGTGCTGGTGGCAGTCCTGCCATGAAATGGACTTGAATTTGGTTCCCCTCTATCTTTATTTTAAGATACAATGCTAAGACTAAGACACGATATAGAAAGTAAATTTTCAAATGGATAAGCCATCAAACTTCTTCACCAGTTTTCTTTATTAATTAAAACAAGAAATCATATCTATTTGCTCTGTGTGTGTTTGTGTGTGTATGTGTTTGTGTGTGTGTGTGTAAAGGTGAGTGTGCCACAGCACACACGTGAAAGTCAGAAAACGACTTGTAGGAATTGGTTTTCTCTTTCCTCTATGTTGGTCCCTGGGCTGGAATTCAGGTCATCAAGTTCATTAGCAAGCACCTTTACCCACTGATTGTTTCTCTGGCTCTCCTTCTGGACTAGCATTTAATATTCAATTTTTGTTGTTTTAAGTGAATTTTATCTTCCTTGAATTATAACTTTGTATAAATGAGGTTGTGCTCATCAGTGAGAATCATATGATTTGGAGATTCCAAGAGAATTTATAGGGATAGTTCGTTTTTATTTGTCTATACTAAACCCCAGAGCCAGGGAAAATATAAAGAGCTCTCAGTAGCAGGCCATACAGTTTTCAAAATATTTCTCTATATAAAATATTTAGCTTGGACTCTCTTTTGATCAGTGAAGGGAGAAACTTCATAGGGGAAATTTCATTAAACCCTAAAGTAAAACAGGAATATAGCCAAGAAAAGAATAGCACAGTGAGATGAAGAATAAAAATGTTCTTAACTTTTAATGTACACACAGATAGAAGTGCTATTTGTTAATGCTGTTTTTAAACTTTCAGAAGAAGACTCCAATTGTATTATATAAGGAAAGCAAGAAAATATCATTGCCATGACTTGGGCTCCCTCTCTTTCTTGTTTCTTGTTTTTTCTTGTGATATGTGTGTGTGTGTGTGTGTGTGTGTGTGTGTGTGTTTGAGAGAGACAGAGACAGATAGAGACACAGAGAAAGAAAGAGACATATACAGAGAGAACAGTGAGCATTGTGGAATCCAGAGTAGGGTGTCAGGTTCCTAATTTATCACTCTTTCTCTTATTTCCAGGACCTCTCACTGAACCCTAAACTCACTATTTTTCAGATAAAATAGCTGTCCAACGAGTCCTAGGATCCTGTCTCAGTCCTGTAGAGTGCTGGAGTTACAGGCACGTGGGCCACACCTGAATTTTTATGTAGGTGCTTGAATCTAAACTCACATTCTCAGGCTTGTGCAGCCATCTCCCCAGCCCACATTTGCTCTTATTTTAAAGTTATATTTAGCAACTATCATGCAATAAGTGAAAATGGTATATATATATATATATATATATATATATATATATATATATATATATTTCAGTTTAGGAATATGGGTAACATAGTAGCACAAAGGTGAGTCTTATCTTTAAGTACCAATGTCAACTTTTGTTGTACTTTAAAAACTTGTTTTGCCGTTCCTTTAAAAGTATGTGTACCAAAGTTACTATATAGTGAAATAATTCAAGCTCACAATGTCAAGGAGAGACTCACCTGTGTGCAGTTCTAAAATGTTGCAGTAGCAGAAGAGGCAGTCCTCATAGCTGTCTACTCATCATACCTGGTGGTGATAGCTTCTTGCAAAAAAAAAAAAAAAACAACAAGTTTTGTTTTTGTTTTTGGTATGGGAAGCAATTATTTTAGAAAACAAAAGATTCAGGTTGAGGATAGAACTTAGTGGTAGAGTGAATGTTTTATATATGTTTAATATGCCTGAATCTACAGCTTAGGAGATTCCATAGCATGAGAGTTTAGGGACTAAAGGAGCAAAAAACCAAGAAGATGCAAGGAAAGTGAATAGGAAAATAAAGAAGAAGGGGAGACCAACCAAGAAATGCCTGAGGTCTTTGTCCAATATTGGTCCAACAAAACATCAACCCAATGAGAGAAGCCCCAGGTTCTATGAGTGTGCTCAGGATCAGCTGTTTCTTCTCTTGGATACCTATGAGAGTTTGCATGAAGTAACTGCTGTTTAGAAATGGGACTTTGTACAGTACTCTGTAGTATAAATAAATAATTAGGAGACCATTAGGCTTAGATAGTTCTGGCACCATGGTTCTCCCTGAAACCCGGTTCAATGAAGAGTGTAAAGAAGTTACAGCTTAAATAGATACTGACTATTGACCTCTAACTGTGGGCTATTCATTTTAATCTATTTATTTTTTTCTGTCTTGTTTTCTAAAACATCTCATAAATGATTCTTTCTCCATCTTCTGTTCTGGTGTGAACCACTTGCAGTGTGGTCTTTTCCAATTCATGGAGTGGTAAAAGCTCATATAAATGCATTAAAATATCAATATGGTTATGCTTCTCTTTGAACAGTGTTAGTGTCCCAAGTTTGATCATTTACAAGTTGATTACAGAATAAATCCAGGCAACGATACTTTGCTTTTAAAGATGAATCCGGCCAGAGAACATCTTTGCTAGCCTTTGCATGCTTTCTTTCCCGTGGCTGGGTCTGGACTGGAGATCTCTTCTGATTCTTCCATTCCCCATCTGCTCTAGTGCATCATCAGTCCTTTTACTTAAAAGTTATATAATAGGTTACACAAGGCCATGTACACACAAGTCTATAGTGTAATGTAATTTAAGCATATGTCTAATATGTTGATACTTTTCTTTTCTTATCACCCAGGTAAGCTCTTTCTTTTGTTCCTACCCTTCAGAATAATTTCATGGTTTAGTTTGTATATCTGTCCTGTGAATAGACTTTCACTCTTCTGAGCTATTTGGCTTCCTTTTAGGAACCATATCTGAAGATAACCCATGTTCTGCCGTGGTCTTGCAGGATAAGACCTTAAAAAATAATTATTTGAAGTCTTAGAAAAGTTGAAAATGAGGAAGATATTTGAACAATATTGATTGATGTTCATGAAGAACATAATATTCTATTATTGTAGTACTGAAGTTCTTTGATGCAAATTCTCTTGTTCAGGGAAGAAGAATCCACTAATCTGTGGAATGCTTACTATTTTAAAAAATTTCTCAATTGTCAAGAAGTAATCATGGACTGAGGGGAGTCTGTTTCTCAATTAATTCAAGGCAGGAGAATATTGTTGCCAAGAACCAACATGATTGATCTGGGCCCTCAAAGAATATGCTTCCTGCTTTTCATCCCAGTCGAAGGCTGTCCTGTGAAAATGCCTCAAAGCCCTGAAAGACAAGATATATTGCCTGTGTTTCTACAATACTAAATACCAAATGAATTTACTCTTACTGTGTCTAAGTGACACAGTAATGCCAAGTGTAACTTATTAAAGAATATAGGGGGGAATTTCTAGAAATCAATTTAAATGAAAAAATAATATATCTTTAATAATTTATACTATCTACTTGAGGATGTTCATTATTTATTTCTGATTTTATTTAATATTGCATTAGACGTGAATATCAATATTTATTTAGTCTTTCATTATGGGTGCTTATTTCCACTCAGGAATACTTACAGCTGCTATAAGAATGCAGAAAAGAATAACACTGACATATTTTTAGTTTTACGGTGTCCAATGCAGCTTTGATGCTGACTACCCAGAATCTAGCCTCACTTCTCTTGACCGTCTTCAATTACAGCTACAATCCAATGCCAGCTACATATACGAGGATTCCTAGACAGCTAAGCTATGTTCCCATTTCCTTCTCAAGTTGTGCTTTCTGATGTAGGACTCACAGAACACAAGAAAATGCTGTACTTAAATTTCAGTTTCATTGCAGCAAAGATGCCAATTAGGGTGAGTCAACAGAAACAGCACATGAGATGATGTCAGAGAGTTAGGCAGACATGATGTTCCCTTCCCTCCTTCACTGTGTGTGTAGAAGTGGGATGGAGTGTCACAAACTACCAGTGTTGATATCAGGTGTCTACGTGACAGCTTCACCTGTTAGAAATGTTGGCTCTGCTTTTGTACATAAGACTGCTTGACTAAATCACCAATTACATGATTGATATTTACCTTCAGCCTCCCCCATCTATTTATTAGTGATTGAAAGTCTGGGTTTCTGCCACTCAATTCTAACACTTCAACAATAATCTCCTATTTTTCTGACTTCATATCCCAACGACACTTAGAAGGTCAGTGTAAATCATCTCAGCAGGATACCAGAAGGTCTGGTGCAAATGGTCATATGATAAAGGAATTCTACTGCCAGGAAATTCCTGGGACCTGGAAGTTCCTTCAGCGTTCTTTGCTGATACCAGAGACAAACAGGCAAATTCTTTTCTTATATAGTGTTATGGTATCTAGGACTGGCATTATCTGTTCTTCTTTACGTAAAACAAACACTTGCAAAGTGAGTGTAAAATATCATTCTCTGATAAGCAGTAACCTCTGTGAATTCCATTTGCTCTTCATGTTTGCTGTTAGTTGATACCCTTAATCTCTGGATTTTAGTCATTTTAGGAGTGTTTGGTACTATCAAATAAGAATTTGCTTTGAATTCCATAATGACTAATGCGTTTTAAACATAGGGGGTTTTATGCATTTGCCCATATTTTTATGTAAGAGATGAATTGGAATATTATTCCTACACTATAAACTTTATTCATTTAATATGTTCAATCTTATGATTTTGAGAACAAAGTTGTTCATTTTACTGCTGCTATGATAGATTGGACTGTATCCCACAAAATTTAGAATGTAGTCTTAATTAGAGACAGTCTTTACAAAGATAATCAAATTTAAGTAAACTGTGATCCAGTGTGGTTGTTTCCATGTATGAGAGAAATATGGACACTGAAATTTTCCTAGAGAAAAGATGATGGAAAGAAACCAAAGGAGTAAATGGTCCTCTTAATGCTGAGGAGAGAGGTCTGGAGCAGAATTTATCTCTCATCGCTCAGAAACAGACAACTTTACTCACTCTTTGACCTCAAAGTTTCAACTTTCACATCAGGGGACAATAGATTTCTATGACTTCAGTCATTCAGTGTGTGGTACTTTCTTCTAGCAGTCCTGGCAAACCAGTAAACCCACAGTCAATTTGTGGCCTTTAAAATTCTCCCCAAAGAAGTACATACAATTAGGAGTCTGTCCACATTTCCCTCAAGATGTCCTTAACTGGAACATATGCAACCATTTTCTAATTGTAGTATAGATCTTCCCATTCTCATTAAAATCTAAATTTAGTTTCTGCGCAAATGCCCAAGTTTTTCACGGAGTCCTCACCCTTTCATGTTCTCACAAGCTGTGTGTGAAGCTGTCTGTTTCTCCACATTCCCACCAATCCTTGCTATTTGTTTCTGATTGCTGTCAACTTAGTAGGTATGAAGCTGCATCTTAGTGTGACTTGCATTTCTTCAATGGATAATAGTTTGGAGAACATTTTCATATGAATATGCTTTTTATTCAGTCTTTCAGGAAATGTTGACTATATATTCTATTATATTAAACCAATGTTTTTCAATTTTCCTAATGGTGTGACCCTTTAATATAGGTCCTCATGTTGTGGTGACTCCCAACCATAAAATGATTTTCATTGCTACATCATAACTGTAATTGTGATACTGCTATTAATAATAATGTAAATATCTGCGTCTTCCAATGATCAAAACAAGGAGGAAGTTGTAAAACTAGCTGACACCTACAAGCTTGGAGAGAGAAAATGACAGGGGGGGGCATTATCTTTAAAATTATTTTTTGGACTTGATTTATGCAAAGTTATTGATTTCTTTTGCATCTTGCGTATGCTCAGTATTTATAGATTACTTTCTAGATGATTTGTTAATTTCCCTCACAATTCCATAGGACAATTTTTATAATTATATTATGTATATTTATAATGTTTCTTACTTAAATATTCTACACCATTTGAGAAAACCCATATGGTCCTAGAGCTTTGTACTCATATTTCAGGGGCTACTCAGTAAATTTGGTAGCTGTTGTTTTCTGAGTTATTTGTTCATTTCACATAAGTTATAGAATTTATTTGATATAAAATTATTCTTGCCTGGCCTTGGGTAGATTTCTAACAGACATATGTTTACATGAACTTTACTGGACATTCTTGGAAGACTGCCTTTGAAAGGTCATGCAGAGCTGTCTTCCGGTAGCTATCATCTCTTTAGAACATTCCCCCATACGCTGCCCTAGAGCATCGCTCAAACTTGGGTTTCTCTTTGCTGTGTCCTGATGTGGAAACTTGGTGTTCACCAAAAGTTAAATAGGTTCTCATCTTTCTCCTCTCTCTCATGAATTGTTCCCCCTTGTTTGATAGCAATAACCTAAGATCTTTTGTTATGTGTATATGGCCTCTTTTCAGTTTTTCATAAAAAAAAAGAAATGTTTATTCAAATTTAGTCTTTGTTTCTCCATCTGGACTGGAAATGAATATTCTACGTTATACTAATTTACAAACATTGAAGGTAGACATAATGCACTATATGGTCACAAAGTACTCAGGGATATATTAGGAGAAAACCAAACTAAAAAGATCAACACAAAAATGTTTAAGATACTTATTTTCAAACACGTAGCTTGCAAAATTTTCCTTTATTCTATTCTTTAACATTTTCTATAGAGAATATATATTGATTCTATAATAAAAGTAAAGCATTAATGTTATAATAGAAAAATAAAATTAAATAAGCCACTTGCAAACAATCATAGCCTTAAAACATGGGATTTTCAGTGAAGGGAAATATAGAGCCATTTATCTTCCTGTTTGTTCATATTTCTGTAAATTAGAGCAGGGGATTGCATCTTAGTTCGTTCTATAGCAAAAATATGTTATTATTGACTAATTTAGAGTTTATAGTCCATAAACACTCCTATATCTTTTCAGCAATGCTACCCAGCCCAAATTTTCTGTATTCACACATTTTACTTCATTTGAAAGAAAATTAAAGTAGTTTTAATGTAATAAACATTTTATTAAAATTATTTTATTTAAAAAAATCCTGTTTTAGGAGCTGTGGGCCTCTTCCCACAGCCCGGCTCCTGCCCAGCTAGCTTTACACCAGAAATAACAACACACAAATTGTATTCATTTAAACAGTGCTTTGCCCATTAACTCTAGCCCTTACAGGCTAATTCTCATATCCCGATCAAGCCATTTCTAATAATCTGTGTAGCATCAGTCTTACCGGGAAAGATTCAGCATGTCTGACCTGGCAGCTTGCTTCATGGTGTCTACCTGGGAGAGGGGAGCATGGCCTCTGAGCTCACTTCCTCTTCCTCCCAGCATTCTGTTCTGTTTACTCCTCCCACCTATGTTTTAACCTATGAGACCAAGCAGTTTCTTTATTACTTAACCAATGACCTTCTTCCTATCAAAATCCAATTAAAGCAAAATGACATATGCAAGAACATTATCTAAACCAGAATTGCTATAAATTGATGATCAGTACCGTATGTACTGCTTTGTAGTGGTAATTACTTTTATAAAGCATCTGTGTTAAAACACAAATCCTCTTATATTGTTTCCTCCTCTTTCTGTTCTTCCTCCCACTCTTCCTCTACTTCCTATCTCTCTGCCTGTGTCTCCCCATCCCATCATCCTGTCTTAAATTATGTAGCTGCTAGAAAATGAATTTGGTAACAGCTTGAGGAAAGTTAGAGACAGATCCTTCCACCATGGAGCCTGCACATGGAAATGTACTACACTTAAACAACTTCATTTCATGTTCGCAAAAATTAAACCAACACTCTTCAAACCTGCAAAAACAATTGTTTATAGACTTACAAATCTGTTTATAAACTGACAAACCCTCATAATTACAAAAGGAATCTATAAGTGAAACAATAGTGAAGTCAAATAGGGACATATAACTTTCTTTTTTAAATATTTTTATTTTTTGAGAAATTCACATATGAAGATGTCATTTCTATTCCTCCCACTTCCCTCTCCTCCAATTCCTGTCATGTTCCCCCTTCTTCTTAAATTCATGATCTCATCTTTAATTACCAGGTTTGAGATTTGGTATGAAGTATCAGTGTGTCAAAATATATGCTCATTAGATATTAAGATAAATACAATACTTGTAGGATATATGTTGCCAAGGTTGTATTACTATAGTGGGAAAGATGGCACCTCTGGGAACGAATTTCCAGTGCTTTAGAATGTTCCTGAGTCAGGCTTCACTGAGCTTGTTCCTTATTAGGTCTCTGTTCTCATGGGTTCGTTAATGAGTCTAGGATCCTCAAATACAAAGAGGGCCTGATGTTAGTATATTGCTAATTACACTAACGGGAAGCTCTAGAAATTGTCAATTGCATTATATCTCAATATATAGTAATATATTAACACAATTATATGAAATTAATATGTATATGCTTTTTTCACTCAGTTGAGTTTGAAAGTGCCAGAATATACTAACCCCTCTAAAGTCACTTGATATAATATATTTTTCCTGGGATAATTGGGAAATAACTGATAGAATAACGGATCCCTAAGTGTCATCTTTTAACACAAAAGTTGTTAACTTAGAATTCCAGCTGAATAGGCAAACCCACAAACACAAACATTATAAAATTTGCCATGAAACAGATGTCATTGTTGTACTAGTGGCAAGAGAACATTCTTCACATTGGAACTATGAGTTGACAACAGTATAGGTCTACAAATAACACAATAACTCTCATGCTTTCTTTGTTTTGCCTACATTTATTTTTTAGAAATTCATATATAATTTACCATCTCTAAACCCAATTCCCCTTTCCTTTACTTTCTCCACAATTTAATGTTCCATTAAGTAGCATGCTCGTGAGTTCTGGGGCCTACTGCCTTCTTTAGGGCTTTGTTACTTGCACATTAGGCTTCTGTGATGTTTATTTATAATTGCTAGCTTTCTACCACTTAGAATCCCATCAGAGGTGAAAAGTAGCCTAAATTCACTTGGCCCATAGGCTGCTCTATAAAGGATTGTTTTGATTGTTAATCAAAGAAGGAAGACCCAACCCATTGTGGGCAGCAACATTCCTTTGGTCTAGGCTATTGACACGACACAGGAGAAAACCAACTAAAGCAGTTGGCAGGTAGCATACATTCAATTGTTTCCCTTTCCTTTAGATTTTGGATTTATTTTGTCTGGTTACTTTGAGTTGTTATACATCTTTCTCTAGATTATGGACTGCAACTTGAAACTGTAAGCCATATAGACCATTCCCTCTTTTAAATTGCTTTTGGTCATGATATTTTATCATAGCAACAGAAATCAAACGTAAAGGATGACTTCTTTATGTGTATAGAAGAATTAACACCAGGTGAAATTTGTACACATTTCTGTTGTTGATCTATACTTGCCATTCTAATTTGTGTTCAACCAACAGGCAGTGAGAAAGAAACCTCTTCAAGTGCAAGACCAAGCATGCCCATTTGTTGGTAGGTTAAAAGGTTATCCACATACTAACTTACAATAAAAATCACTATAAAAAGTTAATTCCATGTTAGTAAATTTTCTATTGCCTTAGGATGAGAGATCTCAGTATAATGATGAAATTTCAGTTTATAATGCCCAAGATAATTGAGTCCTAAAATGTATTAATGCTGTTAATATAAATTTGATTACAGCTCTTACTGCTATTACATGTGAGTAACATTTATTGAGTTGTTTTTATGTACTACTTATGATTTTTAGCGTTTCTCAAATTGTCTCCCTGAATGTTCTCAGTAAGAATGTTTAATATCCCTTACCCACACTCTTTCACCAAAAGGATATGAAAGCTACAAGAGGAGCCTTAACCTCGCTGAGTGAAGGTGAAACTGAGGATAAGTTTGGATTATGCTCTTTCACTTTCTATACCAGAAAAAAAATGGGATCTTGCTAGCTTTCGTTCCAATTTATATGGATCACTGGAGGACTATATGGGGAAGTAAAATCTTTGACAGGTCTGGGAAGATTGAGAGCTCAAGTGTAGAGGGATTTTATGCTAGAGAATCATGCCCTGTGGGGTCTATCTACACGGTAGGGGAGCCAAGATGAGAGATCACCTCCAAATAACAAAGGAGCAGGGCATCTGTGTGCTTGTGTGCATACATTACCATGAATCAATATGGAAGCAAGACTAATGTATGCAGCAGGGGAAAGACATTAACAAATTAATGAAATGGAACTTGGGTTTCACTCTGCTATGAAGAACAATCATTTATGGGCTAGTCATGACTGAAGGTACCACCCTGTTTTTACCCTCCACCTTTTCTCCACCCAAGATCTCATTTCCTCTCATGCAACAGCAGGTGGATTTCTGCATTAAAATTTCACTCAGTGTTCCCCTCCCAATCCATTCTCTACAATGTCATGTCTTCAGAACGGTTTTTGTATGACTCAGAGTTGACACCAATCTTCTGCTTGGAATGTGTCATTGCCAGTGTCTATTCATTAGCAGACACATCCGTCTTTCAGAACGTTGCCCAGCTCAGCATAGACACCCAACGTTCCTGTCACTTTCTGCTTTATCATCACAAATCCTTGCCTTCCTCTAATACCATACTTATATTTTCAGGGCTCAGAGACGGGAGGTGGAGGGAGGACTGTGGTGTGATAAGCTCTGAGATTTAAGTGGCTTATCTGAAGATTCCGGAATCATCTCCCCATAAAATTTTATCAAGTTGCTTTGGATTTATTCATTTCATGGGCTATGATCACAGCTTTAAATTTCAGCAACACTAAGAATAGCTTTACTATCAAAATGAGAAGGGATTTTATTAATGAACAACTGCAAAGCAATGAAGAACTAATTATAGGGAGGGTATGCAATCCTTTTAGATTGAAAAGGAGAAAAACTCAGTAAGTTTTCTTATAAACTCAAAGATTAAGAAGCTAATTTTAAAAGCCTAGAGTTAGATGGTTTTTTTTTTTTTTTTAGTTTTTCGAGACAGGGTTTCTCTGTAGTTTTGGAGCCTGTCCTGGCACTAGTAGACCAGGCTGGCCTCGAACTCACAGAGATCCGCCTGCCGCTGCCTCCCGAGTGCTGGGATTAAAGGCGTGCGCCACCACCGCCCGGCAAGCCTAGAGTTAAAATACACCATTAGTGTTCAGGCTTGCTCTGAAAACCCAGGAGACAATAGATAGTTGTTGTTTTTTTTTCACATACCCTCTAGTATTTACTCAAAATAAGAGAGAGTGAAAAAAAAATGAGAGAAAAGAGGGAAAGACTCAGCTATGTTGCTGCAGAAAGAAACACTTCTAAGCAATGGTTTAACACATTTGAGAGGCTGGCTGGGAAATTAGGAAAGAAAAAGGATTTAGCTGTCAGTTGACTGAGCTGTTCATTCTCCATTGCCTTCTCTACCAGCTACTTAAAGATAATTCCATAGTTTTGCATAAATTTGCTTTTCTTTTAGTTTTAAATAACTTCAGACACATTAGAGAGGTTGAAAATAAGACTATTCCTCAGAGTCCTCAAGAAAATAATTTATCATACTAACGTGATTCTTTCTCTTAAGAATTTGAGGGAAAGTTACTGATAAAGTGCTTTCTCTATGTTGGTTTGTTTTAAATCACAATTACTTCATGGCTTTGTACATTCTAGGCAAGCAAGCTACCGCTGAGCCATACTGTGAGCTTTCATAATGCCTTTTTAACCACTGGCATGTAAGGCCTAAAGACGAAACAGCCTTTCTCTACTACTGCAATAGCGAAAAACAGATAGCGATAAAATTCTTATGATTTGCTATGAAGACTTTATTAAAATTTCATCAGTTACCCATTAATGTTACAAAAAGAATCACCTTTTGCACTCACCCATTCTCTTATCCTATAAATTATGTAAACAAAAAACCACTAACAAACAACAAACAAACCAAAGTTTCATTATGTGGACTTGGATGATCTAGAACTCGATGTGCAGGCTAGGTTGGTCTTGAACTTACAAAGATCTTCCTACTTTCAGGTTCCGGTTCTAGCATTAAAGGTGTGAGCCATTAAACCTATCTTGTCCAGTTATTATAATGCAAGTCTATGTTAAGAATGTTGATGTATGTGAGGAAGGAACAGTAATAACTTTACAAAATTTCTCTGTTCCATCTTAGGCTCACGCTAACGACATTTACTCTCTCGTTCCAGACAAATACCTCATATGGTCTGTAAGAAAGCTCTCACTGTTTCTTCCTGAGGGCAGCTTTCTGCTATTGTAGTAAATAATTTTATCCCAGTACACAGCATATCACTTGCTCATTATGGAACTTTCTGTTCCCCTCCAAAATACCATATTCTCCTAGATGACCTTAAACTTTACTGTCCATTATTTCAGAGCTTCCTTTCCTCTCCCCCTTCCTCCCTCTGTGTGGTGTGCTATCTGTGAAATGCTCCCTACTCAATGTTCAGACTTGTTCCCATGTCTTGGAATACATCTGCCCTTTACAAAAAACTGATTTTTAACCTTCAAACTGAGCCTCATCTGAATCTGAATGCCTCTCTCTCTAAGTTCTCATTTTACTCTCAACGCTGTGTTGTCCATCTGGAATTTCAGACGAACATGCTGGAAGCCAGTCTGTGCTGCTCTTCATCTTCACCCCCTGTGTTTGCTCTTTTGTCCGTCCCAGTACATAGTTCCTCTCTCTTCCAAAAATAGATAGCATTTAATTCAATTTTTTCCAATGGATTAACTAAAACCCTTTAGTCCTAACTGACTTCTTCCTTCCCCTCGTGTGCTACATGAAACATGGCAATAGGGCTTGTTTGCCTAATCCCCTCAGCCCATGACTATTGTCACCTGTGTTCTAAAGCTAATCATGTCCTGTAATAGCTTCTTAACTGCTATTCTTAATTATTAGTTGCTATTAACAATTCTGCTATTGCTGTCAACAAGGTGTCAAGAATGATTAAAGTGCAATTCAGATCTCTCTAATGCTTTCCCCTCTCTGTCGGGATAAAAGACCAGAAAAATTTTTGTGTAGTCTGTTGTCCCACTGTGATCTCTGCCCATTTCTTCCTCTTTTTAACTGTCTGCCTTCATCTTCTCTTTCTCCTTTCTCCCTTTGCTTCAGCAGCATTGGCATTTTGACTCTAACCCAAGGACCACTCTCTCCACAATCAATATGGGCCCCTGCTTATGTCTGCTTCACGTGCAATCCCCACCCACCTGTGTGGACCACTCTGTCGATCTTTCCAAATGTGCTCACAAGCTAACTTAGTGCTGAAACATCTCTGATACACACTTTAAGACACCACACTGAATGCTATCCACATGTGCCTCCTGCCCTGTTACATTCCACATTCATGATCAAAGGTATCACATATTGTAATGCCTTATTTCAAATTTTTAACACTATGAGCTCTGATTTTTATTTAAATATTTTATTTTTTAAACATGCCATGATTGATTACTATACTTACAAAGTTACCACTGTGGCTCCCATAAACTCACAGGGAATGGTACTATTAGGAGGTACAGCTTTGTTGAAGTGGGTATGGCTCTGTTGGACAAGTGAGTCACTGTGAGGTAGGCTTTGGAGTTCCCTATGCTCGAGATATCACAATAACTCTTACAAATAAAACATTTAATTTCGGTGGCTTGCTTACAGTTCAGAGGTTCCGTCCAATATCATCATGGTGGGTAGCATGGTTGCATGCAGGTAGACATGGTGTTGGTTGCATCTTTATTAGAAGGCAACAGGAAGTGCACTGTGACAAGACTAATTCTTCCTCAGCCATTAACTGCCTGTAGTATTTCATCTGAAAGTGGGACCTTATGAAATACCCCTATTTGTTGATTGCTATCACAGTCTCACTGGGATGTTATTAGTAGCATCATATTTCATTTTAAAATCTACCCAGAATATAATCATTTCTCATCCTCTGTTGATATTACCAGACTGTGAGAGTGTCATGTTTATTTCTCTTGTCCCCAATCTTCCCATTCTTCTGACGTCTCTTTTCCTCAAGCACACTTATCCAGTCTTCACTCTGTAGCCAATGTGACAGTTAAAGTCCCCTTTGAACTAAGCACTAGGTTTTTTGGAAAAGCAAATTTAATATTTTATTTCTAACACTTTCCTGTTAGCTTCCTGTCAGAGTAAAATTAACCGTTACTGAGCAGGTAAACTGTGGTCAGCTCTTTCTTGCTCCCTGTCCTGTGCCTCCCACCCAGCTTCTTAATATGCCTTAGTTAGTTTTATTTTCATTTTCACTTATTCCATGCAAGTGACTAATTTACCATCATCACTATATTATCTATCAGTCTACCTATTTACCATCTATGTAATTGCTGTTACCAAGGTACTGTTTATGCTCTGTCTTATCCCACAGGAAATACAAGTTCTGTGAGAAGAGACTGACTTACTCTTCCTTTTTCTAATTCCTCGATCTCTATTTCAAGAAACCACTTGTTCATCCCAGCCACCCAGAACCAAAATAATCACACAGAAACTGTATTAATTAAATCACTGCTTGGACCATTAGCTCTAGCTTTTTATTGGCTAACTCTTACATCTTATTTAACCCATTTCTATTCATTTGTACATCACCATGAGGTTGTGGCCTACCAGCAAAATTCCAGCATGTCTGACACTAGAGGCAACTCCATAGAGTCTCCCTGATTCTGCCCTTTTTTCTCTCAGCATTCAGTTCAATCCTCCCTGCTTACCTAAGTTCTGCCCTATCAACAGGCCAAGGCAATTTCTTTATTCATTAATGGTAATTGCAGCACACAAAGGGACTCCCACATCAGATCTCCAGTAGATCAAATAATACTCAGCATAACCAGATACTTATCTTAAAAATCACTTAAAATAGATATTATCATTTTATGTAAAATCTTTTTTCCATTGAGTCATATTTTAACAACAATGACTTCTTTGCACGTTGATTAAAGTTTCACAGGCATGTATATTTTAAATATATCATCTAATTAAGCGATCTGATATTATTAGAGGCTAGAATTTGTGTACATGATGATTAAGTTTTTGATATTGTCATAGTAGGACAGTGAAAGATATAACTAGATCTTTGTGCCTATTCTTTTTGTTTCCTGGGAACAAATCCTTATAATACGAAGATAATCAGGTTTCAGCCAATAAACAATTTAAAGTTTTTTATATGAATGGTTATCTCCAAATTATGGAAATATTAAATGTCAACTTTTTTGTCTTTGAATTTGAATTTCTGTAATATTAATCACTTAATAATTAATTTACTAATGATAAGCTCTGTTGGTGTTCATTTACATTTTAAATGCTTTTGAATTAATTGTTTTACATTTATTCAATTTTCAAGTAATTGCATTTCATCATTATAGCTTAATTCTAAATATTTTAAAGTAGGAGGATTCCTAATCTATTAGGCATCATCAATTTTGGTTAACAAATTACTAACTGATAATTTAATTCTGTGATTACAATAGACAGAGAATCCATCTCCAAATGATATTGAAGTAGGCACATGAAAAGTTGTCTACATTTTTTTCTTAAATTTACATTCACAAGGACTCCAGTTGTCACTGAGTCTTGTAAAGAAATCTCTGCAACTTGGATCTATTGTTTAATCTAGAAAGTAAGAGTAGTCATCCTTTTGTGGCCCTTGTAAAAGCTAAATGGAATTCGAGGAATTTATGGCAACATACGACAAAACCTGGCTTATTTGGAGAGTATAAGATGGCAACCCATAGTGCTTTGCTCCTGCCCCCACTCCCACATTATTCTTATTGCATAGGATTCCTTGAGTCTTGGGAATAACTCATTCTCGGTAATAAATCCTGAAGTCAGGCAATAAGATTTTCAGGAGAATCTATCCCCATAGAACTATAGAACCTAATTATTTTTCTACCTTTTCTGTAAGTTTTGTTTTACTGTGGCAAGTATTTGGCTTGCATATGTAACCTACATGATATAAAAGGACCACAGATGAAATACCAGCAACTTGGATGATCTTGAGGCTAGATTATACACCTTCTTTCATGTTCATTTCTTCCATTCCATCAATTGACTACACAAATAGCCGATAAGCCTGGAAACCATGCAATTTCAGTGTAGTGAGGGCACAAATCTTAATAGGATGGGCTAAGAAGGCATGTGGCTGCTAGAATCGGAAGGAGAGATAATGCGGCGGTTATTTTTTAAGAAAAAATGAAGACATATTTTGCCGCAAGATGTGGGAAGTGGGTGGATAAAGTGGATGAGAAACTGCCTTCTATGTTTTCTTCAATTGCTTCTAATCAAACTTTAAGTAAATATCTCCGGAAATAGCTATTGATTCTTGCATTCTAGTTAAGGCCAAAGACATTCATCAAAGAGACAGACAGAAGATTAATTTTTATTTCTATATAAACAGAGAATTAGGTGTTAGAAGGCACATTCTTGGTATTTGCCTTTTTATTTTGTATTAAATCAACAGAAAAATGTTGCCTTATTTTATTTCATGTAAAACAACAAACCTTGTACTTGGCTAGAAATCTTCCTATTCTACACATGATTCTTATACAAAGACATGCAATACACATGAACACAAAAACATACATATAGACATAATTATGTCTGTGTGGATACATACCTAGATACATAGATGCTGTGTTTACGTATAATGTTTTTTTGAGCTGTATCATTGAATTAGATTGTTCTGTCTTTATCTTGTGTCTTACTACTATTTTTTATCCTGTTAGGCACTTAGCCAGTGTTCTATATAGAATAAGTAGTAATGCATCTAGAAAATTCATTGCATCTTTTCACAGTAAGTCAACACTGTCATGAGATTTTTTTTTTCATGTTCTCTTTGTCCTAGGGACTTTGTGTGCCTCCTGGCCTTCTTACAGGTGTCTGAGAAGAGCCTGGCTCAGCACAGAACAGGAAAGGATGTAAGCAAGCTGCAGACTGACAGCAGCCATGTTTTTGCTCCAGAAATTGGGAATATTGTTGATTTTCTCAAAGAACCAGCTCTTTGTTTCCTTGATTCTTTGTATTGTTTTCTGTGTTTCTATTTTGTTGATTTCAGTCCTCAATTTGATTATTTCCTGTTTTCTACTCCTCCTGGGTAACACTGCTGCTTTTTTTCTAGTGCTTTCAGGTGTGCTGTTAAATTGCTAATGTGTGCTTTCTACATTTCTTTATGTGGGCACTTAGTGCAATGAACTTTTCTCTTAGCACCACTTTCATAGCGTCCCATAAGTTTGGATATGATATGCCTTCATTTCATTGATTTCAAGGAAGACTTTATTATTTCTTTATTTCTTCCTTGACCCAGGGGTGGTTCAGTAGTTGATTGTTCTATTTCCATGAGTTTTTAGGCTTTCTGAGAGTATTTTTGTTGTTCAATCCTAACTTTAATCCATGGTGATTCCATAAGACACAGGGGGTTACTCCAATTTTTTTTGTATCTGTGGATGTTTGCTTTGTTACTGAGTTTGTGGTCAGTTTTAGAGAAGGTTCCATGAGGTGCTGAGAAGAAGGTATATTCTTTTGTGTTTGGGTAGAATGTTCTATAGATGTCTGTTAAGTCCATTTGATTAAATACATCTGTTAGTTTTCTTATTTCTTTGTTAAGTTTCTGTCTGGTTGATCTGTCCATCGGTGAGAGAGGAGTGCTGAAATCTCCTACTATTAGTGCATGGGGTTTGTTGTGCGATTTAAGTTTTAGTAATGTTTCTTTTACATATGTTCTCTAGTATTGGGGACATAAATATTCAGGATTGAGACCTCAGCTTGATGAAATATCACTGTTATGAATATAAAGAGTATTTCTCCATCTCTTCTGATTGATTTTAGTTTGAAATCAATTTTTTTAGATATTAGTATAGCCAAACCCGCTTGTTTTTTAGGTCCATTTGATTGGAAAACCTTTTCCCACCCTTTTAATCTGTGGTAGTGTCTGTCTTTGAGGTTGAGGTGTGTTTCTTGTAAACAGAAGGAGGCTTGGTACTGGCATAAAAACAGACAGGAGGACCAATGGTATCGAATAAGACCTAGCTATTAATCCACAAACCCATAAATACCTGATTTTATAGAAAAAAGTTAAAATTATATAATGGAAAAAGAAAGCATCTTCGACAAATTGTGCTGGCATCACTAAATTTCAACATGTAGAAGAATGAAAATTAATCCATATCTACCACCATGCACAAAATTCAAGTCCAAATGGATTAAAGACCTCAATATAAACCCGATCACACTGAACCTGATAGAAGAGAAAGTGGGAAGTAGCCTTCAATACATGGGCACAGGAGACCACTTCCTAAATATAACCGCAGTAGCACAGACAATAAGAGCAAAAATAAATAAATAGGACCTCCTGAAACTGAGAAGATTCTGTAAAGCAAAGGACACAATAAGACAAGAAGGCAGCCTACTGAATGGGAAAAGATCTTCACCAACCCCACATCAGACAAAGGACTGATCTCTAATATATATATATAAACTCAAGAAATTAGACATTAAAATTGGAGTACTGAATTAATTCTAACATGGCCAATTAAAAATGGAGTACTGAACTGAACAGAATTCTCAACAGAAGAATTTCAAATGGCCAAAAGACGCTTAAGGAGTTGTTAAACTTCCTTAGCTATCAGGGAAATGCAAATCAAAACAACTCTGAGATACCATCTTACATCTGTCAGAAGGGCTAAGGTAAAACACTAATGATAGCTTGTGCTGGAGAGGAAATGGAGTAAGAGGAACACTCTTCCATTGGTGGTGGGGATGCAAACTTATGCAACCACTTTGGAAATCAGTATGTTGGTTTCTCAGAAAATTGGAAAACTGCCTACTTCAGAATCCAGCAATACTACCCTTGGGAATATACCCAAAAGATGCTCAATCATACTATAATAGCATTGTTTCAACTATGTTCATAGCAGCATTACTTGTAATAGCCAGAACCTGGAAACAACTTAGATGGCCCTCAACTAAAAAATGGATAAAGAAAGTGTGGCACATTTACACATTAGAGTACTACTCAGTGGTAAAAAGCAATGACATCTTGAATTTTACATGCAAATGAATGGAAGTGGAATACACTATCCTGAGTAAGGTAACCCAGACCCATAAAAATGAAAATGGTGCATACCCACTCATAAGTGGATACTAGCCATAAACAAAGGTACATTGAGCCTATAGTTCATGATCCTAGAGAAGCTAAGTAATAAGGTTAACCCCCCCAAAAACATATATAGATGCCCCCAGGGAAACTGGAAACAGAAAAGATCGCCTGACAAAATTGGGAACATGGGGGCAAGGGGCAGAAAGAAGTGGAGAAAGAGAGGGTTGAGGAGAATGTGAGGGAAAGGGATAGTTGAGATGGAGGAAGGACAGATATGAGAGCAAGGAAGGAGATATCTTGATTGAGGGAGCCATTACGGGGTTAGCAAGAAACCTGGCTCTAGCAAAATTCCCAGGAATCTGCAACGATGACCTCAGCTAAGACCCTAAGCAATAGAGGAGAGGGTGCCTAAACTGGCCTTGCCCTGTAGTCAGACTGTTGGTTATCTTAAATATCACCATAGAACCTTTGTTCAGCAACAGATGGAAACAGAGACAGACTCACATCAGAGACTGGAATGAGCTCCCAAGGTCTAGTTGAAAAGTAGAAAGAGTGAGAGTATGAGCAAAGAGATAAAGACCATGAGGGGTTCATCCACTGAGACAGTTTGCACGAGCTAATGGTAGCTCACCAACTCCTACTGGACTGAGAGTGAACAAGCATGGGATCAACCTAGTCCCTCTGAATGTGGTTGACAGTTGGGGCAGACTAAGGAGCCACTGACAGTGGCACTGGGATTTGTCTCTACTGCACGTACTGGTTTTTTGGGGTCCTATTCTCTTTGGATGTATGTCTTTCTCAGCCTAGATGTAGTATGGAGGACCTTGGACTTTCCATAGGGCAGGGTGCCTTGTCCTCTCTTAGGTTGGAGGGGGTGGGGTGGCAGGGTGTTTGGAGGGAGAAGGAGGAGGGGAGAAAGTGGGAATTTTGATTGGTAATTTTTTAAGTAATAAAAAAGAAATTGGGAACATTCTGATAATTAGTATTTGTGCAATAAACATGCTAAATAGTAAGATTGGATACTCGTAATTTCATTGGAGAAAAGTATCACAGCCACTCTGTGACTCCCTCATTAAATAGGCAACAAGAACTACACACCAGCAGGGAACTGCTTGCCATGGAGGTTTCACACCAGGACTGTGTTTAAATCCAGGGCATGTGCACACTGTGTGCATTCTGCTTAAGCCTCCATTTTCAATCATACAACAATTTCTATTTATTTCTTCATTTATGCTATTTCATGGATTTAAATGGTTTTGTTGTCATTGTTATCATGTTTTTCTTTTCCTTCCTTTTTTTAGTATTAAAGAAACCTTCATCTATCTCACAATGTCCAGTAGTCAAGAACCCTTCTCACCCTTCTGGCCCTATGGATTCAAAATAGGAGGTTTTGGTAACAACATTAGTATATTTCAAAACTGTACGTGTGGGAATAATACTCTCATTCATCTTTGAATGTTCCATATCTGCTATGACATGATTCTCCGGACATGCTTGAGAAGAAGGCTTTGCCTGAGGTGTGATGGTGACCCTATGTAGCCAGCCGGTACCAATATGGGAGGGAAAGAAAGAACTGGAAGTTCAAAATAAGCTTGTTATTGATTCCATTGTGAAAGTATTAAGTGCTCGGCCAGGAAGAAAGAGAGAACATCACACGGAGTAAAGAAATGGTTTGAAAGCATCTTCTTTAGTATTTACCCAAATGCATCCATTTCAGTGGTGGTTTTGTTTTTTTACAACTCTAATGGCCATTTTTACTGGCTTTTATTATAGTGTTTTTCCTGTTATGATGTTCTCTCTAGAAGGACAGAATCAATGACACTGAATGAGTGTCCTACACATTGCTAAATGCTTAAAATGTGTCAGATATGAACATTTAAAAATTGCTCTTATCTCTTTTTTCTGCCCAAATAACTATTGACCTGGTTAGCAAGCTGTCCTCTTGTTGATGCTCTGTCTTCTGGACACCTGAAGGAAGCTGTCTATTCATACTCCTTATTCCTTTGTTTACAGTGACTGTTTTCATTGAGAACCCATTAAAAGGGAAGGTCAAAGTCTTCTATGGCAATAGCAAATTGATTATAAATTGACAACTATGTAAACAGGATAATAAAACTATACTTGAGTGTTCAGATAGATTTTAAAAAGTGTGTTGACATGAATGATTTGGTTCCTTTTCTGTGATGGAAAGAGATTCTCACATGGCTACCAGTGAGTGTGTCCATCAATAAAAGAAGGTAATGTCAAGCAGTAGGCATGTAGAAGAATATGACCCATGGAAAGGCTGGTCTGGAAGTCACTGTGCACACCAAGCTGGCCTCCAGTTCACTAAGGTCTGCCAGCTTTTGTCTACTGAGTGCTGGGATTTAAGGTATTCTCTAACAAGCCTTCACTAGCACTTAGTAAGTATATATAGCCCCACTTACTCATTGTATATTATAAAATAAATCACTTTTGCATTCACAATCTTTTTTACTAAATTTAATCTTATCAATTATTCTAATAAGAGCTTTTGATTTTTTTCCTTTGCTGGTAAAATTGTGACTTCTCTTTATTTGGTATAACTCTGAATTAATTTGGTCGGAATAATCTCTTCTACATAAGATAGAATTGGATTTTGTTTTGAGACCAGTTTGAAAGCACAGTCCATCCTCTCTATCCTTATGGTAACATACACATCAGTGGGTAAAAATTATTGAAGGAAAAATCAGTCTGTATTTAATGTCAACAAATTTCTTAATGCTTTCCCCTAAACCATGCTACATAAAAATATTGTATTGCAATATTAATCATACATCATAGGGTGGTCAAAACACGTGGGTGGGGGTTTAAAGGCTACATTTTTTGGCATGTTACTTTATACCAGTTTTTTTAACATCCCTGAAATTTGATATTACTGGGATATGAGATCTATTCTTTAGAAAATATTATGGAGTGACTATTCATTTTAATATGGTTGCTTCCTCATATTCTATTACTGATCTGACCAACATGTTAAATTTTAGTTGCATTATATTATTTTATATAAAAATCTTATTACACATTCAGTCTGTTTATGTATATGTGTATGCATATATTTGCACATGGATCATGTATTAACAATGTACTTCTTTATTTTGGGGAGTTTCATACATATATCATCCATCTCCTACTTCCCTACTTCTGCTCTGTAAATTCCCTCATATCACCTACAATGTGTTCTCCTCCCAATGTCATGTTTATTTTGTGTTTTGCTTTTGTTTTTGTTTTGAGAACTCGCTATGTTCAACTATTGCTGTCCATATATGCATGGGTGTGGAACCATCCTGTGAACTATGAGAAAACTACTAGTGGTCACAACCTAAAACCAAGATTCTTCTTCGCTGGTCACTGTCTATTGTCCTAGGCAAGGATTAGGGTTTAGGAAGTTCCTGCCCCATCTATGTCAGAATCATGGCTGGCTTGATCTTGTAGAGGTTTTGTGCAGGTAATCACAGCTATTGTGAGTTCTTTAATGCAACAGCCATGTCATGTGAGGAGACAGTATCCACAGTATTCTTTCTGCTCACCTCGTTCTTATATACTCTTAAGATGTTTTTATGCCCATTAATGGAGGGGTTGCCAGAGACTGTATTATTTTAAGTCTTAGTTCCAACACGAATACAGGAATGACCGCAAGTTAATTGCGGATGTCTCTTCACTGTGCCCTTGTTCATTGGTTTGCCTTCTAGCAGAACCCTGAAGAAGGCTTAAGAGAAAATACACATGGAGTTCTGCGCATTCGAAGGTAATATCTGTTGTCTCTGTCCAGCAAAATTGATGATGCTAAATATGAAGCTCTTGTGTCACTCTTTGTATCTTGAAAGTTGTGTTTCCTTATTCTATTCACCTTTAAGTAGATGAGTAAAAAGAAATACCTAAAATGTGATTTTTTTCTGAATACTTAGAAAGTATGCAATAACTTTTTAAATATTGCATTTCTTATGAATGCAGTCTTGATAGAGATATTTCTTGGGAGTTTTCTGGGTTCAACTGTAGCCCCTTTGTGTGTTGCTTCTGGGCTTTTTTCTGTTGGGAATATTTTCATTTTCTTAACCATTACCACTTCTTTCTCTCATTTTTAGGGAGTATATTTTTCACATATTTATTGGTGTGTTTTAGCATCTTGTATTTATTTCACTTACTAATAACTACTCATATCTTTGTACTAATAACTCCTTAAATCTTTGTCTTATTGCCATATTCTTTTTATTTTATTTCTTTTATTCTCAAATAAGGGCTTTTTTCTCTGTGTGTTGCTGATTTTATTCTTCTCAATGATAATTTAAACCATTCTTCTCTAAGACTGATTAAAGAGATTAATTAAAAACAGAAACTGGAGTGCATAGCACTTAAACTCTGCAAAAGAACTCAGTCTCATGTTAGTACTTTGTCATTTAATTTTACTTATTGTTCTTATTTTAAACAAGTGAGTGTTGATTTAATTTTTTAAAAATTCAGTCGTTCATTCCACTTGCTATAAAACAAGAGCTTTCTAGTATGAATATGGTTTGACTTTTCTGTTAACTTTTCTTCTCAATATTCCTTACTTCCCACCCCTCCTTTTCTCTTCTTTCTCTATTTTCTTTTTCTTGTCATTTGCTCCTTTATTTTATATTAGTTTTTAATTAAACTTTATATTGATGATTCATTTTAAAATACAGTACAGTACATACCCTTGAAAAATTGATTATCTCAGTGCCATATAATTGCAGAAAATTCAAATTAGGTAAGTAATGACAAATATAATTGAAGGAAAACTGAGAGACTTTATACTTTTGAGTCAGCCTGCAATGCATCCTTAGTGATGAGCAACAGTGGACAAGTATGGTAATCATCTCCTTGATTTCTTTAAAGATCAACATTCTGTATAAGAAGTGCTGGTCATGGGGGTATCAGTTTAATTATCACTGAAGTTTAACCTTTGTCAATTTTAAAGAAAACTGAGGAACGGAATACTATAGTCTTTCTTTTCTTTCTGCATCAATCTGTGGCCATGGCACAAAATCACTATAACCAAAAAGAAGTTTATGCTAGTGAAAAGGTTAATAAAAGCAAAGAAAAAGTAGATATTAAAAACAAAGCAGTGGTCTTGGATCTTCAAGTCATAAAAACTGTAGCTAAAATGATTAAGGGAAATCTAAAACTTTGTATATCTTTCTTGGTTTTCCTTTCTCAGAGAAGAAAATCTTAGAAATGTTTCAGCTTCTCTAGTCCCCACCCTTGCAAATTGCAAACGTTAACTGAGATAATTCAAGTAATCATGTACTACAATTTGGGGGACAAAATAAGCACTTGATAAATGTTCATTGTTAATGAAACAGCTGAAAATATCAAGCCCTAAAAAAGTATAGACCCTGGGGAAATAGCTGTATTCCTTTACTACTTTAGTAAGCACATGTTACAAAATGCTCACTCAGTATTCTTGTTTCTTCTTCTAATGCCTCCTTCTATACAGATGTCCCCACATCTGTAGGCACTTAAATTTTGGACTTGTTTGCTTTTCTATATCTTCCTGTGTATTCACTAGATTAAAGAAAAACCATTGTTTGCAACAATCTTTCAGTACAGCCAGCACATCTGTAGCAATATAATGAGGGCAGTTATTGGTCTGGACTGTTATGTTTGATATCAAATACATGGATAAAATAACGAAGTCCTTTAGAAATATTGGTCAAACGCAGTTCTTGAAAACTCTGTGGCTTGGCAATGTGGACATTGGGCTCTTGTGAATTTGATCTTTTGTCTATGCTAGACTTCATGCCACATCACTAACTTAATTTAAAGTGATGAATCAAATATTGGACTTTAAGCTTAGATAGTATTCTGGAAGAGTTGCTTAGTGGGAGGTGAACAATATTAAAGTCCACTGAAATGAAATATAATGCATACCATATGCTGTTTTTCTCGTTGTCCACATTTTCTATGGTCACTGATGGTTAGAATTTTGTTATTAAAATCATACTTATTTTACACATCCTTCACATGGATCCTTGACTATATCTTGAGATTTTCTAGCTTGAAAACATTCCAAGCAAACAATTAATCTATATATTGGCATCTTACTGAAAACTTTGACAGTTAGGTAACCCAAGGAAGATCAAGATGTTGGCCTATTTAAACTGCTAAGTCTTCATTCCCTTGTCATGTATCTGTTTAAATAATAGCCTACCTAGAGGTGATGGGGTTCTTTACAGACTTGTCACTAGCTATTGGTTCAAGGTATCATGTTAGTATAAATTATGTCTATTATAGAGAAAATGTATGTATTTGATAACATATATTTTGTCATCCTACGTGTAGACCTAGGCTTTAGTTATACTTGGAATTAGGAAAGAAGTGACTTAGTAAAATATCATAACCACAATTGCTACTCATATGGTCTCAGACTGCTTTTAATAGCAAATTTATTTGGAATATATGATAGTATAAAGATAAATATTGAAGGTTTGTGGAAAGCAGTGACATTTCTATAAATCTGTTTTAAATGACATCCTCTTTCATGCATATGCCGGAGCAGTTATGAAACACTTTAAGCTCTGAGAATATTCTCCAACCATTATCCACCTTTCATTTGTTTCTATATAACTTACTTCATTTCTCCATCTTGGAGGTTTAATGTGTTCATGGTATAAAAACTGCTAAGCTGATTTTTAACATATACTCAATAAAGACAACACGGAGGTACTGGAGAGCTGGCACACTGGTTAAAGAGCACTTGCTATTGTAGAAGAGTCAGGATAATTTCCATGGTGGGCAGCTCGCAACTAACTATAACTCCAGCTCCAGGGGATCTGACCCTCTTTTCTCGTCACCATGGGCGCTTTCACGTCTATGGCATTTACATCAATATAAACAAAAGGTAAATGTTAAATAGATAAAACTAGAAAGTTAATATGCAAATATGCACAACTTTTGGACATGTAAAATATCTAGTGTCATGTGCATGTGTTGGCATATCAAATACACGTAGGAGAATAGAGATGGGATTGTTTCTAAATATACTAATGTATATTCATCCTGTACAATGGCTTTAGAGAACCTAGTACACTTTTTACAAGTCTGGGTGGCTTTAAAACACTCCCAGATGATTTTCAGCCCCCCCACCCCGAGAGGAGTTTACCCACTCTGGACTGATAGCAAAGGATTCTGCACAGAACTAAGTGAGGCCCACTGAATGTAGGGGACAGTGTGTGATTTGGATAGTCTGTGGGGTCACTGTAGTGGCACCAGGATTTATCCCTAGTGCTTGAACTGGTATTTTGGAGCTCATTCTTTCTGGAGGGATACCATGCTCAGCCTAGCTATAGGGAGGAGGGCCTTAGTTCTGCCTCAAAGTGATATGTTGGACTTTATTGACTCCCCTTATGAAGCCTTATCTTCTCTGAGGAGTGGATGGGGGGCTGAGGTGGAGGAAAGGAAGGAGCAGTAGGAGGAGGGAGGAGGTGGAAACTGGGATAGGCATGTAAAATGAGAAAAAAATTGTTGTAAAACAATAAATTTATTAAAAAAAACAAGTCTGAGTGGCAGAAATAAAAGGTAAATAGAAGAAAATATTTTTTAAAAGACAACTGTGGGCAGTAGTATATTTTCAGAATTTGCAACCAATTTAATAACCTAACACATAAAATATAAATAACTAGTGTTAATAATCATAATATATACCTACTAAGTATGGTAACAAGGCTACCATGTATGCATTTGGAGCCTTCTGTTTCACTGTACTTCATCTTCAGTAATGACAAACATCAGACTAGATTTTGAAAGACTTTGGGATGCATCACATTTGTGAAAGACTAAATGCCCACACAAAATGCTTTGGTGAGAGCGTTAAGTCACCACTTGTATTAAATATGTCTCCATCTGCCCTTTATTCATTACCTCTAGGCATAATCTCCACGATGAATCTAAGGCTCTGTTTTTATCTCACAGGCGTAAGTGAAACAGATATAATGGTTCCTCTTTCCCACCCCCCTTGCCAGATCTTAAAGTTCCAGTTACTGGTGCAGCTGCTGTGATTACCATAGCAACTGCCACTACTGTGCACACCCCTGGTGCTGCCATTAGTGCTACTTAAGACCCTAGTCCTAGGCTGAAGAAAACAAATGTTAGAGCGTCACAGGTGTCCTTATAAGACTTCAATCAATCACTGAACATGTATTTACCAAAGGTTTATTGTGGACAAGTGCTGGGCTAGAAGCTTGAAATATGTAAAGAGGAATACACTCTTAAATCTGCCTCAAGGAAATTTCTGGAAGTGTTCTAAAGCAGAGATGGTTAGCGTGGGTAGTGACTGCATTGTGTTGAAAGTGGTGTGCCTGGCTTTGTGTGCACAAACAGATCTGCTAGCCTACATCTGTGTACATTCTTGACGAAAATTCAATGGCTTCTAGTAAGTAAACACCAATTCTTTAATTCTCATTGAAACAAACATAAATAACTTTTCACCATTCTTTTAATCAGAGAGTTTACTTAATTCTAATTGGAACTCAGAAACCACTATGAATCTTTGGTAATAGATGTCACGCATCAGCATGTTAATGTATGTGCCTGGAATAGGATTTGTTCACAAACTGAAGATTGCTTTAAGGAAAAGGAAAATCATGCTCAAATTTAAAAAAAGACTAAAAAACTATTGGAAAACCAACAAATCCTAAAGAACTTGATACTTCTGTCTTTGTGGTCTTTGCTGTATTGTTCAAAAGTTCTTTTCCTAAAGATTGCATTTCTTGATTGGAAAATTATTCAACAAAATCAGACAGATTGAGTTTATAATTATCTACTTAATGATTGTATTTGTTTACTCATTTTTAATGTAGGAAATTAATTAGTGAGTCAGAAGAAATGTTTTAATTATAAAGGATGTTTATATGAAAATTAAGTTGTAAGGAAAATATACATGCATATTTAGGCTCTTTATTTTTTCATTGCTGGGAATCAGACCTCTATATTATGCATATCAAGCACATGCTCTATCAATGATCTATGTTTAGCTAAATAAACTGCTTATGTAACCTATGTTCAAAAGTTTTAAGTGGAGGATGGGGAGAGCTTGGAGGAATGGCATGGCTGGGATGGAGGGAAGGTGGATATTGGAGCAGGGAAGTATATATCTTAATTAAGGGAGCCACTTTAGGGTTGGCAAGAGACTTGACTCTAGAGGGGTTCCCAGGTGTCCAAGGAGATGTCCTCAGCTTGTTCCTTGGGCAGCTGAGGAGAGGGCGCCTGAACTGGCCCTGTCCTATAGCCACACTGATGAATATCTTGCATATCACCATAGAACCCTCATCTGGCGATAGATGGAGATAGAGACAGAGACCCACATTGGAGCACTGGACTGAGCTCCCAAGGTCCAAATGAGGAGCAGAAGGAGAGAGAATGAGCAAGGAAGTCAGGACCGCAAGGGGTGTGCCCACCCACTGAGACGGCAGGGCAGATCTAATGGGAGCTCAGCAAGACCAGCTGGACTGAGACTGATGGAACATGTGATAAAACTGGACTCTCTGAACATGGCTGACAATGAGGGCTGACTGAGAAGCCGAGGACAATGGCACTGGATTTTGATTCTACTGCATGTACTGGATTTGTGGGAGCCTAATCTGTTTGGATGCTCACCTTTTTAGACCTGGATGGAGTGGGGGGGACCTTGGACTTCCCACAGGGCAGGGAACCCTGACTGCTCTTTGGACTGAAAAAGAAGGGAGAGGGGGAGGGGAAATGGGGGGATGGGGAGGGAAATAGGAGGAGGGGAGGAGGTGGAAATATTTAATTAAAAAAAATAAAAGATAAAAATTCCACAAATAAAGCAAAACACTGGAAAATTAAAAAAAAGAAGCAAATTGAATCCTTTATTTTCAGTATATCATGGTCAGTTTACATTTGTTTGTAGAAAAGAACTAATTTCTTTGTACAAAATGTTTCTAATCATATGGTAAATTACTATGATACCTAATTTTAACACTTTGGATTATATATTATTCAAATTTCATGTTATGCAAAATACCAATATAGTTCCATTGAGCCAATGCAGAATATCAGTGTAGTCCCATTGGGTCAAATCTATTTTATTTTCCCTCTATCCTTCTAGAATGAAATTAATGGATTTGTAGTAAAGAAGAAATAATATTATGTCACATGGACACTGTTATATTTTCTATACAAATATGACTGACTAAATTCACAGATTTTTATTGGATATAAGGATACACTCAAATAATAAACATCAGTAGTTCTGTGTAAGTTATCCATCACCACAGTAAATAATAGCATTGACAGAGATGAGTGGACCAAAAGAACACTTGCTAACCTGATGATAAACCTCGTTGAGTGGAATTTTTCAATCCTGAGGCTTTATTTATGGGTACTAGTTCACAGATTATCAGTCATTACAACAAATAGATCAATGTGTGAAAGCAATAAATTAATAAATATGTTTATTTTGTTCAATTGCATTAATTGAAAGAAAGCATTATAAGAACTCTTTAGGAAAGATAAATCTATTTTTAAATAATAACTTGAAGAAAATAGTGAAAACAATTGAATCCTGGACAATTCTTGCAATCCTTGTCTTGGCTAGCAAGAAGAATAAATGTGAAAAGTCTTGTTAAGTAAAAAGTTTACAACTGGGAATATGATAATGCTGGTTACATGAGACAATGCCTCTTATGTTTGTCTAAAGAAAGTAAATTTAATTTTAGTTTCTATTAAGTATAAAATTAAGGGGCTGGAGTGATTCTTCAGCATCTAAGCACACTTGCTTTTATTGCAGAGAACTCAGGGCTACTTTCTGACATCAAAAAGGTGGCTCACAACTGTAACATGGGTGCCTGCTTATTGGGGTTTCTATCCTGCCCAGTAGCCACAGCCGGTAAGCCCCACAGAAAATCACACAGAGGTCTCCATAAGTTATAAACTGATTGGCCTATTAGCTTAGGTTTCATATTAGCTCTTATAACTTATATTAATCCATTATTCTTATCTATGTTAGCCACATGGCTCAGTACTTTTTTTTAGCGGGGCAGGTCACATCTTTCTCCACGTCTGAGCAAGGCTGTGGAGGAATGGGCTTCATTCCTTCCCAGAATTCTCCTGTTCTCGTTGTCCTGCCTCTACCTCCTGTCTGGTTGTCCTGCCTACACTTCCTGCCTGGCTACTGCCCAATTAGCATTTATTTAAAACATAATTGACAGAATACAGAATTGTCCTGCACCACACAACCATTTGTAACTCTGGTTCTTAGGGACCAATGCCCTCTTCTGATATCTACGGGCACTATACATGCAATGTGTGCATATATCCATACAGGCAAAAACTTATAATCATAAAATAAATACATATAAAAATTTAAAATCAACATTAGAGCTAATATTAGCAAAATTACTATTAATTAGAGTGATTTGGATGAGTGTATTTTCTAAACATTTTTTTGTAACATCTTATGCTTTTTTTGTTTCATTTAAAGAAACTAGTTAGAACTCTCTTTGGCTATACCCAGAGATCATTTACAGAAAGCTTCTGAAAATAAATTCAAAGTATTGCTGTATTTTGTAAAAGTGCAAGAGGTGGAAAGGATGTGCACTGTGGAGGATTGGGTGTGAGCACTGAAAGACAAGGTATTTCCTCGATGCCCAACTATACGTGGATCCCTCAAGATCTTTGGTGACTGGTGCTCCTTTACCATGACACATCATAGTTATATTTTTAAAAAAAAGTTGCTAGATGAATTTCTGAGGGCTGCTAATTTAATTTTCAGCTTGACTGGCTACACGAATCTCCATACAGCTACTAAATGACCTCAGAGTATGTCAATGAGGCTGTGTCTACAATATGGTAGACAGAATAAGAAATATTTTCTCTCACCACTTATAACACTGATGACATGAAAAGAACAAAAAAGCCCAGGAAATGCGAAAACCTTTCTGCTGAGCCAGGACAACAACATTTCCTTGACTTGAACAGCAGGGTTATACTGGTCTTCAGGGTTTTAAGATCTGAATAACATCTCTGACTTCCCTGTACCTCCAGCATGTAGGTGATGGATTGAGGACATTTTAAGCCCCAGAATTGTATGAGTCAACCACTCATAATCAATTACTTTCATCATATCTACATATATCTTATTGGTTTTCTTTCTCTGAGGATCTATAGTACAATTACAGAATTCTTCATCAGCAGATTCTTGCACAAAGAGAAGTTGAATGAGAAGAAACCCCTGGTACATTTATATACAGTAAATATAATAACACATGTCAGTGGATGGAAATTGAATTCCATACCCTGCTCTGTTTCCATTTTTGTAGAGACAATGAAGGAAAGAATAGGTGAGAGGGGGAATAATGCATCATATTAGGTTCAGTGAAGGCGAAGTCTCCTTCTCAGACGAAAATTTGACGTCAGAGAAGATGGATGAGAGCTGGGAGTTAAATTTCAGTAGACAAATGAAAATGGCTTTTAGACACTTCACCTGAGTTTGAAGACGAAGATATTAATGTTCATATTAAGTTATTGGTCTGGTAAAATGGGGACAAACTGGATACAGCATAAGCAAGTGAAGCAGATCCATGTGAGAGATTACCAAATCACCTGAACAGAAGCAAACTTGAAATGTCATTTCCTTAGATATGTGCTTCGAGTGAGATCCATTAACCAGATGAAGATAAGTAGGAGAAGACTTGGGACAGTTCTAGAAAAATATGGTCATGACTCTCTAAGAAGCATAAGAGCAACAGCACGAATGTGCAGAGGCGCATCGGGCAGACCTGACATTTCAAGAACAAAGGATTTGAGATTCCAGCACAGCGTGCACAGGATTTCTCTCACCACACCTTTTAGAGGAAATCACTGTTTCTTGTGAGATTAACTTGGAACTAAATTTCACTTTACACTGTAAAAATCAATGCAAAGACTATTAAATCCCCTCCTCCTCTAATGGATTTCAAGGATTCTTTTATTTAAAATAAGAGAGAAAGTGAAAAGTGTGGTACAGCTGGATAGAAAAAAAATGTTTTTTTAATGTATTTTTTTATTTTTTGAAAACCCTTGCAGGTAAATAAAAAGAAATACAAACCAAAATTAACCAGACCCAAAGTCTGTATAACTCAACGAACACATTCAGAACGAAAGTTGTGGAGTTTCACATTGAATATTACACTTTTGGTATAAAATATATTTTGCATACTTATTTACAACCAAAAGAACAACAAAAAGCTGATGGGACTAGAACTATAGAAACAATTAGTGTCCATTACCTACAGCCAGTCATTCTTCATTACCCCTCCCCTTAGCCTTTCTTGTTCTTTTCTTCACAGAGGGAAGTCTGCTTACCTAGTATGCTCTGGACCCATAGCAGCTTCAGGCCTCGATGCTTGGAGCTCTCTGCTTTGGCAGAAGTCATGGGCCTCATCTAAAATGATATTTTCTATAATAGAGTGTTTAAAACCGTCTTCATATACACTAATTTTCATCTGTCTCTTTGCTTGACTTTAAAATTTCAGGCTTTCACTGATCTTAGGACTTTGGAGGCAACTCTGTCATATCACCGGAGTTATTTTACTAGAAATTCATACAGCGTAAATACCCCCAAGCCTCTGAGCTTTTAAAATCATTTTTCCTCTTAATTAATACACTGTATTTAAAAATGGACTCCTTTTCAATGTGTACTAAGTCTGCTTTATGACATTTATCACCATCAAGCTTTCTATGCCCCTGAGCTAATGTTTAGGCTCCTTTTCTTGTGTTTGCCTCCCTACAACCAGAGTATAAGCTTCAGGAAAGAAAATTTACTAGTGAGGTTTTTTTTTTCTGGCAACAGAATAAAACATAAAATAGATGATCTCACTGAAGAAAAGGAGTTATATTAGAGATGATGTGTTGTAATAAGAGCAGCGGGGCTGTTTTCTACCACCCAGCTAGCTTATGCCCCGAAATAATTGTACGGAAACTGTATTCTTTTAAACACTGCCTGGCCTATTAGTTTTAGCCTTTAGTGGCTAGCTCTTACATATTGATCTAACTCATTTTTAATATTTTGTGTAGCACGCGAGGTGGCTTACCAGGAAAGATCTTAACCTGTGTTTGTCTGGAGTGGGAGAATCATGGCAACTCCTCGACTTAGTTTCTTTTTCCCAGCATTTTGTTCTGTCTACTCCGCCTACCTAATTTTTTGTCCTATTAGGGCCAAGCAGTTTTCTTTATTAGTTAACCAATGAAAGCAACAGATAAGATCCAAGACCCTCCTCCATCAATGATGCATGCCATCTGATACACCATGTGGTGGTTAAATGGTAAAAGACTAGCCAAATGCATGCGGCAATTTCAAATACTGCATTCGATGACTGCATCTTCCTTCTTTAAGACTCTTGCCTTTCAGATTTTCAAAAGTATTAATTTGGGCTCTTCTTTTAAATTTCTACTTCTGCTCAGAATATTTTTTTCTGTGGTCTGTCATCATGACAGCAAGATTTATGCAGTGATCTTATCTCCTCTATGGGGTGCACAGTTGAAGAATAGAACCAGTTGTTATGTGTCTGTACACTCCCTTTTATCTCTACCCTGGCCATAATACCTTACCCAGGATACTTTAACCCTCTCAACTCACCTCCTCACCCCCAGTTCACTTTTCCATTGTATATTAAACATTGCCTTTTGTGTTCCTATCAGCCTGACTCAACTTAGTTCAATCTGATTTTTATGTGAAGACTTTCCTAGCCAGTCATTTTTTCTCTTTATTTAGATTCTAAAGAAGTTTTGCTTAATGAATTTCTTGACTGTCTAATTTAGTAATGATTTCTGCTTCTAAGGGAAGCAGAAATATCATACCTATTTTTGTCATTATAAAGTTTAACAACTTGTCATTTATTATTTCCTATTTTCACTCTAGTCTTTCACTCATTTTATATTATGTTATACCAAGGAATGTTGATCCTAATGGCTAAACCATTTGGGATCTAATCACACTCATATTTAGTCTCATTATTCTCTCCCTCTCCCCCCCATATCTCTCTCTCTCTCTCTCTCTCTCTCTCTCTCTCTCTCTCTTTCTCTCTCTCATACACACACACATACACACAGACACACAGACACAGACACAGACACACACACACACACACACACACACACACACACACACACACACTACACACTAAGTGCCCTTGAAAAGACTAGAGTGGTATATCTGTGATATATCACTTTTATATCATGCACAATGCCACTTAGAACAAGTTTTTAAGTGACATTGGGTTTCTCTTTACTCTGAACCTCCATTTTAAATCCTGTCATTTTTGTAAAATATCCTTGTATAAGAATCCTGCCTTTCATTAAGCCTTCTAGGCTGGGCTGCATATTTAGATCTTTCATAAACAGTCATGGTCTCTTTGATAACCCTCAGCTACATATTTCAGGATTGCAGTCTCAAATTTGTTTCTCATTCCTAATCAGTCACCAAGCCTTCAAAGTACCATTATATCCATATTTGACTTTCTGTCTCCACAGTCGCTGCCTTAGCCACTCTTTACCACTGTCCCTTCCATCACAGTTAGCATAGTCTTCTTTCTTCTTGTTGAATGTCCAGAACTCATTTATCTCTCTCCATATTTCTGGAAGACTAAGTGATTTCCCTATAAAACAAACCAGTCATTGTTCTTTATTGACAAACATTTGCTGGGTAGCAGTTTACCCAACATTAAAATGGAAACCATTTGTTATTTTTTTTATTCTTATCCCATATATTACCTCCCAACTGCAGTTTCCCTTCACCTCTCTCCTAACTCTATCCTCCCACATCCCCTCCCCCCAATATCTACCATGCTGCCTTCCCTCAGAAAATTGTAGGCCTCCCAGGGATAGCAACCAAACATGACCAAAGAAATACAAGAAAACCAGGTAGACACTATCACATCAAGGCTGGACAAGAAAACCCAGTAAGGGAAAAATGATCCCCCAAGCAGTCCAAAAGTCAAAGACAGGCCCTATTTTCACTATTAGGAATCCTACAGGAACACTAAGCTACTCAGCCATAATATACACACAGAAGACCTAGGTTAGATCCCTAAGGCCTTCCTAACTCCTGCAAATCCGATGAATCCTGGTCAATAGATTCTGTGGGTGGTGTTTTCATTGTATCCCTAAGCTTTCTGGTTCATAAAACTCTTCCTCCCTCTCCTATGCAGGACTCCCCAAATCTGCCTAATCTTTGTTGGTAGGATTCTGCTTCTGCTCCCATCAGTTGCTGCATGAAGTCTCTCATGTCTCCTTGATGATGATTCTGCTAGGCTCTGGCTCCTGAACACTCTGCAGGCAGGACAAACTGTAGATCGTGGGTTCTGTGGCTGGTTGGTGGCCTACCCTTTCCACATGAGGCCTTTCCTTGTTACAAAGGAAGGCCAGAGACCTGCTGTTATTTTGAATACTAAACTTATAAATAAATTCTCATAGGAGTCCTCCACTTTGTTGTTGCCTTCTCTTCCATTCATAGCTTTACTCTGCCCAGATTCTGGAGCATAAATTCTCTGCCATGTCATTATATTTTTGTGCATCTTGCTATTTACATTAAAAATCACTTTGCTCCTCTTAGGTTCATTAAGAGCTTCTTAAAATTCAAAGTTCAAATAAATATTATTACCCTTTGGAAATACATTTCTACTCTCCCATTCATGAAGTTAATTACTACATTCTCTTTGCTCCCTTTGTAGGTGAGTTTTGCAGTATCCATATTTCTGTCATTATTAGCATGATACATAATAGAAATAATCCCAAAGGACAATATTTGTTTTCACTTATGGCTTAACGGATTGAGATTCACAGTAGCTTGTCCTGGTTATATTTAGATTTAAGCTGAAGCAATACATCACATCGAGTCTGAGGGGGAGCAAAATTCTACTACTGCAGAAGACAGGAAGAAAAGAGACAAATAGATTTTATGACAAATCCCCTACTAATATGTTAAGTTGTGAATATGGACATAATGCATTCATCCATCAAGGAAGGCAGAGTCCTTGTGAACCAGTCACCACAAAAATATCCTATTTTTGAACATTGCTACAGTGAGGACTAAGAAGATTTCAACATAGGAATTTGGAGGAAGAACATTTAAAATCTAAAGCAGAATAGCTGAAAATGGAACAAGTCTAGATACCCATTAACAGATGGTATCTAACAAAAATTTGAATCAGTAAAATTCATTGCATATGTATGTGTGAATATATATATATATATATATATATATATATATATATATATAATGTAATTCATTTGTGGTGTGGGAAGTCCTTCTGTATATGCATTGCTTTTGTTGTTAATGAATAAATATGTTTTGGTCAGTGGCTTAGCAGAAGAGAACAGGCTGGAATTCCAATCAGCTAGATATATAGAGAGAGTAGGCAGAGTCAATGAGATGCCATATAGCTGCTGCAGGAGACAGATGCCTGATGCTGGAGGTTGGATGGGTAGGCCTCAACCATGTGGCCTAATCAGATGAATAGAAATGGGTTCATTTAAGATGTAAGAGCTAGCTAAGAATATGCTAGAGCCATTGTCCAAGCAGCGTTGCAATTAATACAGTTTCAGTGTGATTTTTTCGAGTCCGACTGTCTAGAAAATGAATAAGCAGTCTCTGACTCTAGTTGCAAAGAAGAGTGGAATTATGACATTTGTAGAAAAATGAATAGAACCTAATATCATTACTTAAAGTGAAATAAGCCAGAGGGACAAATGTCATTTTTAAAAAGTTCTTGATATATAAATATGTATGTTTGGTGAAAGTTAGTTTAAAAAAAATCTATCTAAAGGGAGGACAAAAGGAGAAGAAAAGAGAGTAAGAAAATCTATATGACAAGAAAGCAACAGGGCTTGAAAAGAGATGGAAAAGGCAGTTGAGACTGCAATTAATATGACAATACAATGCTATAGGCTGGGCATGCACCTATACCTCCACACATGTCTTTAATTTCAACATTCAGGACAGAGAAGCCAGCAGGTATCTATGCCTTTGAGGCTAGCTTTGTCTACATATTTTCAGGCCAGCCAAGGCTACATAGTGAGGCCCTGTCTCAAAGTAATTAAGTAAACAAACAGAGTAATGTATATATGTAAAAACGTCACAATGATACTTGTTACATGGTTTGCTAACTAAAAAACTAAATATCAAAATGAAAATTCAAACCATTACAGTGTTTCCATAACAATGTGTTCTCCCTTCTATTCACACTTCTATCTAAAATCCACTATAATATACATTTACTTATTTGTCTGCTGTCTTCTCAAGTCCATGATTTCCTTGAGGCAAAAATCAATAGTTATTAATTTGGATGGCAAAGATGCTAATGAATGAGCCTGGCACTTAGAAGAGACTTGTAAGTCATTGGTAGACATACTTTTCCTTCTATCATATAATTATATGCAAAAGAATGAAGATTTTCACTCACTGAGTACCTCCCTTAGTTTGCTCTCTACAGCAACAGAACAACTGTAAGATAAACAGTTTTAAAAGGGCTTCTATTACATTGGCTTCTACCATTAGAGCAATGGTCATCCATATCCTGGAGAAGCAGAGAAGTCAGAAACCTCAGAACAAGGGGGAGTGACGATTTAACACCAGTCCAGGGTGGAAAGCTTGGAAACTCCCTGAAGAGTCACCATATATAGAGGGCGATGTGAAAAGACTGAAGAATTTGGAGTCTCCAGGAAATGACAACAGCAACAGATGTACTCACACAGGAAGAGTGAAGCCTGCACACAATTGCATGGCTTCTTTCTTGGTTGTCTCTGCTATGTCTGCACCCCAGTCTCTCCTATGATTCCATTCACAATCAGTGCAAGTCTATCACATCCCAGACTGTCCCATATGACAGAAAGTAAATGTCATAGACAAACCAGAAATGTTTTTTATTAATCTGGATTTTTCTCTGTTGGTTCATTGGCAACCAATATTTACCATAACAGATCCAAAAATGAGAAAATGCATAGTGTTTATTGATGAGCTTTAATTAAAAAAAAAGAAGTGTGTGTGTGTGTGTGTGTCTGTGTATGTGTGTTTATCCAATGGAGAATAAGTAATGAGCAAGGAATTTAGAGATATTAACTTTTTTACTAATGCATGAATTGAATTATACAAAGTTTCAGGGGAACAATTTGGTTGACTTTTAGTCTTATTTTTCATGTGTGCTCATAATTTTCTCGTTTATTCATAAGAATTACAAACCTAAAGATGTGGCTTATTTTGAAATATGAACATTTCCATGTCTTTGCTGAGAGGTCTAGTTTGGGCTGGCTAACCCAAATAACAAATTTCTCACAATCAGTCATGGATTTGCTCTTAGCAACCCAGAAAATAAGTACCAAGGAAGAACTGAATTACCAATGGCTTTTGAAAGAGAAAGAGGAGCAGATCAGTAATACACAAATATTCACAGACTATAAATATCTGTAACTGAGACACATTAGAAAATACACTTAGGTATGGAATGTTCTAATAATAAACTGAACAGAAGATGGGAATACAGATGAATAACCTAAGCATTGTGATGTCAGTGTTGTGGACCTTCCTACATTCCTAGGTGGGAGATTGTAAGTTCTCTCAATTCTTTGGTTGGAGCACTTATTTTGCCTATGTTTTTCAGAGGTAGAAAGGGGCTATATAGTCAATGAATAATGAAAATTGCATCTTGTTTCTTCTTAATTGTGGTGAGATTCAAATGACATAATAATTACTATTTTAAATGGGACATTTCAGACTCTATAAAAATTAATAAGTAAAATAAAATAAAACAAAGGAAAACAAATCAAGATAAACAAACAAACAAAACTGATTGACCTCCCTCGGGGACCAAATACAACAGAAAGCCATTTCCAGTTTCCTTCCTTGTATTTCTGTGTTTTGAAAGCTGCTTATTTTCACAGTCATATGAAGACCATCAAAGTTTTCATTTCTCTAAATATAAATGATTAACTTGTGGTTTAAGAGTGTATGAGTGTATCAATATTTGATTGCTGTGAAGTACCAGAAACTAAGGTGTGTCTTTTGCCAGAATAATTATGAGGATCACGGCAATAGAGGCTTTGTAGAGTCATTTTAGTCATAAAGTCAACAGAAAACAGAAGGTATGTTCAAAGATAGTTTAATGACAGGACTGTTTACAGTGTGTGTGCAGGATTAAGAAAAGCAAATAACAGATGTGAAGTGCTTAGGAACTAAGAAAACAAAGGCAGACTATTACCACCAGATGGGAGAAGATGAGGCAAGGAATTAGCAGCATCTACTGAGATTCAGAACCATAGGCAGACAACATTCCAAGAGGAATCCCATCCAGAACGAATATCCAATCAGAAGACATTCCCTGTCTTCTCATTTTCTGAACATTTGAAGAGATTTATTACCATCTTATGAATGTTCCCCATTGGTTAATTCTACTCAGATTCCAGAATTCCCTGGAGCATAGGCAATGCAAAGGGCACCAGCAAAACAGAGAGAAGAACAAAATGCAAAAGACATGAAGTGAAGGAAGAGTCATTTTATAGATGCACTGATGAGGAATAATAGAAACCAGCTCTACTAACCCCCAAGTACATCTAAGGAGATACTTACTGCCCCAACAAAGACACCAGTTTTAATCCAGAGACAAGCCAAATTAGTTCCTGAAGAAACAAGGAAAATTTAGTCCAAAAAGGTACAAAAAAGGCAGAAGGATACAAGAGCAGAGAGTGCTAGAACAGGGTACGTTATGGGAGCTGCAGGCCTGCTTTTCGTCCCGCCCGGCTAGCTTTACACCAGAAATAACAACACACAAACTGTATTATTTTAAACACTGCTTGGCCCATTAGCTCTAGCCTCTTCTTGGCTAACTCTCGCACCTGGACTAGCCCATTTCTAATAATGTGTGTATCACCGAGGTGTGCTTACCAGGAAGATTCTAGCCTACATCCATACTGGGTCAGAGCTTCATCGCTGTCTGCCTCAGAGAGCAGAGCTATCGAGTCTGTCTGAGGCGTCTGCCTGGGAGAGGGGAGCATGGCCTCTGAGCTGACTTCCTCTTCCTCCCAGCATTCTGTTCTGTTTACTCCACCCACCTATGTTCTAACCAATAAAATGGGCCAAGGCAGTTTCTTTATTTTTTAACCAATGACCTTCCTCTATCATTTCCTCTTTTTCTGTTTAAACAAAAAAAAAAAAAAAGCAAGGCTTTAACTTTAACATAGCAAAATTACATATAACAAAACAGTTATCAAGCAAGAATTACAGTTACAATATTTACATCTATTTTATCTTTTATCATAACAAAGGAAAACAACTATAACTATCTATCTATTCTTCAACTCCATCAAAGACTCCAGAAGGATATAATATTACCTAAGTAAACAATAAATAAGCAACTTCCAAACTCTAGAAATGACAGAGACATCTTGCTGCCTGGACAGTCACCCAAAGTTTCTCTGTACCGTTGGGGCATCCATCTTCAGCCTACAAGCCCATAGTATCCAGAGACATTTCCATGAAACAGAAACTTTCAAAGTCAGTTCAGTCACTATCTGTTGTGTCTTGCAGAATGTCTTGCAGACTTCTTCATGAATCAGGAACCCCAAAAGATCATCTCACCTTTAGGCAAGTTCAGCAGTCCTCTCTGCGGGTTCTTTGTCCAGTTTATGCATCAGTCCAGGCAAGAGCAGTTTCTTGCCCAAATGGCTATCAAATTCCATAAGGATCCTCTTCGATGCCCATCTTCCTCTTGAAGTAGATTGGTGCTGCCAGGAGCAGACTGTCTCATTGTCATGAAAAGCCCTAAGTTATTAAAACATTTAAAATGCCATATTCTATAATCTTTGAAAGATATAAAGAATGCCTATCTAAAATATATCTATGCACATCTAGAAAATCTTAACTAACATGACTAAGAACTTGACTATTATGATTTATTAACAACCAATATACATTACATTTTTACATAAACTACACAATCACAATACCTTAATCAAGAGCAGAAATACATATAACAAAATTGACCTTAAATTTATATCACTTAGGCAAAATCCAAATCAATTCAAATTATTCATACCTATATCATATCCCCTTTAAATGTAAAAGAACATTTATAAACCATATTTGGGAAAATGGGCGCAGTTTTTTCTCTCCAAACTGCTTCTTGCTGAATGGGGGCGTTGTTAATTAGGTCTTTCATGGTATAACCTGTGTGCTAGTTTCATCTCAGTTGGCAGTTGAGTGAAGCAATTTTCTGAAGGTGTTTATAGAAACCCTTCAGGAGGGCATGGTCCATCATACCATATTGGGATAGAAGCAATCCACAGACTCTCACCCTCTGTGAAAACAAAATAAGAAACTCCTTTCCAAAGCATCATGTCCTTAGATCCAAATTTCAAAGTCAAGGCATTTTCAAAATATCTATGTTGGATTAGTTCAGTAGCATTTATAAACAAATATCTTTTAGCAGTTGTTGCTCCTTCCTCAGCATTCAAACAATTCAAAGAGAGCATAATAGCATACAGTATCAAGATTCTCATTGTATTTTCCATCTTTGTGTGGCTTTATTTTAACCTCTATTTTGTTTATTTTTACTTTTATTTTATATTCTCTGTATATCTTTGTCCTGGAATAACTCTGTAGACCAGGCTGTCCTTGAACTCTCAGAGATCCGCTTGTCTCTGCCTCCCAGGCATTGGGATTAAAGGTGTAAACTACTACACCTTGAACTCACAGAGATCTGTTTGTCTCTGCCTTCTAGGCACTGGGATTAAAGGCGTGTGCTACCACACCTTGAAGTCACAGAGGTCAATCTCCCTCTGCCTCCCAAGTGTTGGGATTAAAGGTGTGTACTACCACACACAACTACTCTCTTTCTTCCTTTTTTTTTTTACTTTAAGAACTTTAACTTTTAATCTGCATATATTTTTAACACACAGTAAACCATTTAGAAATTTTCTTTGTCTTTGAATCTCTCTTTACTGTATATCTCTCTTTTTCTGACCACATAAGCCTTTAAATTACTGAGCAATATGGGTGGGATTAAAGCCATGGCTTTGACAGCTAGATCCAGTCCATTCCTTAGCTTTCCAGCCTCATGGCGGAGATACAGGCTGCAGCCATGTTTACAGGCACAACTCTATGGCGTTTCAAGGTCCCTGCCAGCAAGCAAGCTGCAACAGACAACACTCAAGTCCTCTCTCTGTAGCAGGCCATCCTGCCTTAAAACAGTCAGAGTTTGCCCTGGCAGGACGGCCCAGAAAGCCAGCATTTTTAAACAACACAGATTTTTTCCTGCTACTGCTGAAAACAAACAAGCATTCAGTTGGCTTTTCATCAACACCATTTAAATGTTTCGTGGCAGGACGTCTTAAGAGCTGCAGGGTTTTGCAGCTGAAACTGAGTCAGGAAGCCTCTCTTAGATGAGAGCTGAGAGTGCTTGCTTGCCTCTAGCAAGCAGAGCAGAACCGAGAAATTGCTGCTACCAAGAAGCCATGTGCAATACTTTCATTTTGTTTTAGAATTACTTCCAAAGCTGTATCAGGCTTTATGTGGATACAATTGTCCACACGTTGGGGGCCATTCTGTTGTAATAGGAGTGGCTGGCTACGTTCCCGGCACCTGGCCACCCGCACTGCTAGCTTTACCTAAAATAATTACATGGACACTGTATTCTTTTAAACACTGCTTGGCCCACTAGCTCTAGCCTCTTCTTGGCTAACTCTCGCACCTGGACTAGCCCATTTCTAATAATGTATGTAGCACTGAGGTGCGCTTACCAGGAAGATTCTAGCCTACATCCATACTGGGTCAGAGCTTCATCGCTGTCTGCCTCAGAGAGCAGAGCTATCGAGTCTGTCTGAGGCGTCTGCCTGGGAGAGGGGAGCATGGCCTCTGAGCTGACTTCCTCTTCCTCCCAGCATTCTGTTCTGTTTACTCCACCCACCTATGTTCTAACCAATAAAATGGGCCAAGGCAGTTTCTTTATTTTTTTAACCAATGACCTTCCTCCATCAAAGGTAGGAAGATCCAAAGAACATTGGACCACTGTAAAGGATGAAGAACCAAGACTGCAGTACTTGCACAGAAATTGACTGTGTACACATCACAGCCTGCTACGTTCTATAGAGTTTGAAAGGGCTTCATAATAATTTCTTGGCATTCTGAATATTGGATGATCAGAAAAAATTAGGAGAACAATTAGGATATCAATAGAGGACTACTCTAGTTGTCTGAGAAAGACAAAAACCATGAACAAGTTACCATTACTGAGGAATCACATAAGGCTCCCCTTTATGTTTTTAGGAAAGCTGATATAGGGTAACTCTTCCATAGGATGGGCTTGCTAATCAAGTTGCTGATTTTCTACAAATCTCATGCAATGATAGCATTTTAAAGGAATATTTAAGACGTGTGTGTGTGTGTGTGTATGTGTGTGTGTGTGTGTGTGTGTGTACTATCCCATGAAATGGAAAGTTTGCATTTTCAGTTTCTATTTTTTCCTCCTCTGCCCACCCAGTGACCCTATCCTTCAAGTTTCCATACCCATCTAGACAGACATCTTTATATCCACATGTATGTGTAGCTCTCACTCATAATCAGAGAAGTTTCTTTTTAACCACAAATGGTCAAAATGTTGAGATCAAATGATGATGGGTAACTACCCATAATTAATATATGTGCAACATAGCTCCTACACTTCAAGCTCAGGCAACATCCTGGAAGAAGAGGCAGAAATATTATTAGAGCCAGAGAACTAAAGAAGATTTCTATTACAAGACAGTGTAATCTAGAGAAAATCAGAGGGATTGAGGTTGGCGTGATATATTGCAATAAATCTTTTAAGAATTAATAAAATTATTATATTAAAAATAATGATGGAATGTCATGCAAGTTAAGGTAGGCTAATTGCAGATCTTCACCACTCCCTCTTCTCCTCCAAAACCAACTTTAAGTTTCACCCCCAGCTCTATAGCAGACCACCTGCTACACCCCCCTCTCCTTTCCAATTTCCCTGTCTAGTGGATCACGCAGATCTTCCTCTCACTCCCACCTTCCTTCCCCCACCCTCACTCACCACTTTATCTCAGTCTTCAACTATAGCAGGCATTCACTGTAAATCTGTCAGCCAAGCCAATAGGTCAGGAAAGCAGGTAGGTAAACTTCAGACCTTCATTTTGCCTGCTCTTCTCCATTTTTATGACCAACTCTATAACAGAGGACCTGCTGTAGTCTCTCCTCACTCTGCTCCCGTAACCAGGGGACTAAGTAGGTCCTGAGGAACCCCTGTCTTGCCCCTCAGCACTCCCTTTCTTAGCCCATCCCTATTACTAAGTGTCAGCTCCCACACCTAGAGACTTAGAAACTTGTACAACCACCATGGAAATAAGTGTGGTGTTACCTAAGGAGATGTGAATTGATTTACTTCAAGATCTAGCTATATCACTTTTGGGCATATACCCAAAGGATTCTTCCTTCTACTACAGAGACAGATGTTTAATCACATTCATTGCTGATCTATTCATAGTAGACATAAATTGGAAACAACCAGATAAAGGGATAAAGAAAATGTGTTACATTTGAACAAATGAATACTACTCAGCTGTTAAAAAATGAAATCATGAAATTCTCAAGTAAATGTATAACACTAGAAAACATCATGCTGAGTAAGGCAAAAGACCCAGAAATACAAATATGGCATGAGTTCATTTATATGTGGATAACAACTCTTATGTCATTGATAATGAAGCTACAATTCCTAGAACCACAGAGGTTGAGTATAAGAGCCAGAGAAGAAGATAGATTTCTCTAGGAGTGGGGAGTTGAATATATAGTTATTGATTGCTTGAGTGGGGCTTGGAACTGTAGGATCAAGTAGGGAGGGATAACAAAGAATAGGAGAAGGAAGGAAATTCAGGGAGAGACAACTAAAATTAAGGACCATTTAAAAGACAGTATGGAAACCTAACACAGTACAAACTTCCTAAAAAATGAACATATGAAGGCCATGTAAATAAAACCACCAAATAATGAGGCAAACAGCCCCAGCTGGACATATGGTGTAACCACATGAAACTTTTAGTAAGAGAAATAGGTTGCAACTAATGAAGTTGTTGACGAAAGGGGCCCCACTGAAACCCCCAAACAACCCAGTCATTGCCAAGACTATAGGTTTCTCTCTACAAACTGACTGTAAGTTCCTGTTACTTATGACAACACTTACATAAATATGAACATGAAGATATTGAGCTGGTGCTCACATAGAGCCTTCATTTCCTACTGATTATTACTCGGGGTACTAGAAGATACTCTGCACACTACCAAAGGAAGAAAGTAAACATATACCCAGCTCTAAACCCTTCAGTTTGCAGTGAGGTCCAGCCTGTGACATATGCTAGGACAATGGTGGGACAAAGCTTGTGGAGTAACCTAGCAATATCTTATTTGACTTAAGACCCACTCCAGGAGAGCAAACTCATATTTGACACTGCTTGAGTAACCCAGAACCTGAGAATAAATAACCCAGGGCCCCAGCGTAAAACTAATTACTATTTTTTTTTACTAAACAAACATAAAAGTAAATGACTCCCAATGACTTTCTGCTATACTCAGAGATTAGTGCCTTGCTCAGCCATCAGAGAAACTTGTTCCTATAGAAGATGGAAACAAATACAAATATTCACAGACAGATATTATACAGAAAGTGAGACACCTTGGAACACTCCACCTTGTCAAATTCCTCCCCTCAGTGCTCAGGGAACCCAGTGGAAGAGGAGTTAGAAAGTATATAAGAGCTAGAGGAGATGGAGGACACCAGGGAAACAAGGCTTTGTAAATACAGCAGAACTGAGGCATTTATGAATTCAGGGAGACTGAGGCAGCATGCAGAGGCCCTGCATGGATCTGTACCAGATGGGGTCCTAGAGTGGAAAGAAAATATGGACACATGCCCTTACTCCTAACCCAGAAGCTATCTGCAATTGAAAATTTAGTTTTCTCCAAAGGGGTATCGCTGGGGAAACAAACTAATTTTGTGGACCGCCAACAGGAAATGAACTCAGGGGCATCCTTGTCTCTTCAAGTTTTGCTGGGACTTTTATTTTCTTTCTTTTTTCTTTTAGTTTTATCTTTTCTATATTTTATTTTATCATTTTATTATTTTTCTGGGTTTTGTTTGTTTGTTTTATACCTTACAGATCTTTTGTGTATTTTTTTTATTATGGCTTTGAGTTTAGCTTTTTTTTTTTTTAATGGGATTCATGAGTGTGTAAGCAAGTGGTATCAGTAGCTGTTTCTTGTGCCTTTTCTTGAGCTCTTTTCCTTCAGTTTATTTATTTTGCTTTATTCCAATATGTTATATTTATTCTATTTATTATATTATATTTTACTAATTATATTATCCTTTAGAACCCTATTAAATTTCTAATGAGAATCTGAAAGGGACGGCATCTGGATTAGATGAGAGATGGGAGGAACTTGAAGTAGAGGAATTAGAGATAGTAATCAGGTTATACTATATGAGAAAAAAAATCTATTTTTGATGGGGAAGCTCAGCCAATCACATTTGGCTAGGGTGTGGCTGCCTGGGACCAGGTAAGAAAACCTGGGAATCCAGGTGCACTCTGTCTTCTCTGCACGTGGTGTTCGCTGGACCCGTTTCGGATATTGGAACTTTTACCCCGGTCGTGTGAGTTTCCCTGTTTCAATTATTACAGCATATCTGTTGTTTTGAGCTGGTCTGGTTAATTCTAGCGTACCAGTCGAATATGCCGTCATATTTTAAAGGAAAAAAAATACTATCTACTATTGAATCATTTCCAAGATTTTCCATGTCTTAATTGGTTGAGTTTTAACAAAATCTTTTAAATATTACTTTTAAAAGTTCTAATAGTAGATAGTAACTTTGGTACAAAATTTGATTAGATATATTTACTTTGGATTTTCTGGGTGATGTATGAGTCCCCAATTGTTAATTCTGTACCATGAAGTCAGCTATTCACTTGGTTGTAGTTCCATGTATATTTACTGCCAATTGTCAGAAAGTGTTAAGCATATATAATTCAAACACACTGTTCAGGATCTTCAATGTGATTTGGGATTTAAAAAAAAAAATCTTCAGTCATCTAGAAATACAAATTTTGTGGGGTCTACAATTTTTTTTTAATTTATTTATTTATTAAGGATTTCTGCCTCCTCCCCGCAACCACCTCCCATTTCCCTCCCCCTCCCCCGATCAAGTCACCCTTTCTCATCTTCTCGAAGAGCAATCAGGGTTCCCTGACCTGTGGGATTTTATTCATACAAAAGGAGGGTTAAAAAAGTATTGGCTCCACATGTGCCCTTCCTTAATCCCAGCACTCGGGAGGCAGAGGCAGGCAGATCTCTGGGAGTTCAAGGCCAGCCTGGTCTACAAGAGCTAGTTCCAGGACAGGAACCAAAAAGCTACAGAGAAACTCTGTCTCGAAAAACCAAAAAAATAAAAAATAAATAAATAAGAACGTAATGGATTTCTTTTTCATTTCTTGAGCTTGTTAGAAATAAAACAACTATAGTATAAAAAGAGAAAGCCTGGGTCTCAAACACATCATTCCCACTTTCAGGGCATACATATAACTCACAGGAACTCTCTGTTATCTTGATTCAAACCTTAAAGTGTTACTTGTGATCCTACAGGGATCCCGTAGTAGAAATCCTCTAACCTATGGCACTCAGTAGTATCATAATGACACCTGCAGCTATCACAGAATCCATGGGTTAATAACAGCTCATCGGTCACCAGCCCTTTGCTGACCACCGTTTCTAACAACTCCTCTCAAACTTTGGAGCAACTTATCTAAAAATCCTGAGGTTTGTGATGGTGTCTTTCTGAGGTTGACAGCTGTTGCAAGGAACGGCTTGTTTGTCCCGGTTGCCCAGAAACGAAATAATCACACAGAGACTATATATTCATTAAATTACTGTTAGGCCCATTAGCTCTAACTTTATTGGCTAACTCTTACATCTTAATTTAATCCATTTCTATTAATCTGTATATCACCATGAGGTCGTGGCCTACCAGCAAACTTTCAGCACGTCTATATCAGACAGCTGATCCATGCCATCTCTCTCTGCACCTTCCTTCTCCCAGCATTCAGTTCTATCTTCCCCGCCTACCTAAGTTCTGCTCTATCAACAGACTAAGGCAGTTTCTTTGTTCATTAACTAAGAAAAGCAACACACAGATAGAAGGACCTCCCACACCAGACAGCTTGGTTTTCTGGCCTTTTGATTTTTCTTTTTCAATTCATCTATCAGCCTCAGAGACAAAGTTTTGTTATCCTGCCAATCATGAACAAATAATTCTAACTTTAATCCTCTTAAGATAGAGTTTATTTTTACCTGTGACTATATGCAGAGATCTTTTATGAAGGATTTGCTGCAAATAGCTCATTTTATTCATGTAACTTAGACATTGACTCTGAATATTGACTGGTGTAACATTCTCAAGTATATGTTTTAGCTTGTTAAAACATTTCTTTCTTTAGTGTCATTTGTTTCTTATTGTAGCAACCAGATGAGCAAGGAAACCATTTCCTCTATAAATACATACATAAACAGACATATGCTTTTCTGTTAGGCTTATCTGCCATGCAGATTTTCTTGACGAAATTAACAGAAACATCTTATGCAATGTTCTATATCAATCTTCATTTGAACTCTTTCAAGTGAAGGCGAGTTGGAAATGCAGCAAACCTACTTCATACTTATCCTGTCCTGCACACTGAGCTAGGAATTTCCTTTGCATTGTAGATAGACCATCCCATTACACAAACAATAACATTGTACTGCTCTTTGACAGTGTAAAAGTATTACATTGTAAAATTATTACATATAAAGATTTAAGTGGATCATATCTCTTTGCTGTAGTTCTTAACTATAAATATAAAAATTAAAATGGTTGGCGACATTGATGTTACATATGTATTCAACGTATCTGCAAAGTGCACAAGTCATAAGTCTCAAATGGTAACAAGGTCAATTCTCAAATTTTATTATAGGTTTTCAATGATTCCTTACTTAATTCACATTTTCTTATTCTTTATGATGTATCTTCTTATTAAAAATTTCTGTTTAGAATTATTTTATTAAATCATAATGTATAACAGCTTTTTAACTCTACACATGCACTTAATTTTTTATGTATAATTCCTTATTGAGTCTTTGGAAATTTCACATCATGAACCCTAATCATCCTCACCTCCAAGTGTTTCCATATCTGTCCCCGAGCCCTGCAGCATGCTCCCCAAACTAATTAAAAACAAACTAAGCAAACAAACAGAAGTAAACAAAAAGCCCATTTCACTCCTCCACCTTTCCAAATCCTCTTCATTTATCCTAGTGGCATCAGGAGCTGCATTGTGTCTCACAGTATACATTCTGTCCAATTAACCCCACCCACAAAATGTTCATTGCAATGAGACTTTGGTCTGATTCAAAGTCTCTAGAACACCATCGTAACTTGGCCCCTCATTGAAATCCCTCTTGGAAACTCTGCTGTTTCCCCGAGTCATGGAGTCGCTACAGCTGTCATTCCACATGACCACCCCTTCACTCTCCCCAGCAGGTTATACATAGGGCAGATGTTAGGGTGGCCAACCTGAGGTGCAGCATGTAGGTCTGGATGTTAGCTGAGTTAGGCCCCTGGGATCACCAACCCCCCACCCCAGGCAAGGGGAAGAGCCAATTCGCCTAGGCCCATCCCTTGGAGGGGTGGGACCATCTCTCTGCAGTGTGTATGTGGGGGTCAGTTCTTCCTTGGGGGTCTCAGGCCAGCTCCCCTACTGCAATGTCCATCAATAGGGCAGAACCAGCTAGCTATCCAGGGGCCAGTAAGAGGCATAGCTGGCTCAGTAAGGTCCCTCTAGTTCTTATTCCTCCCTGCAGTAAACTTGAAAACTGGACATCAGTCCAGCCCATGGTCACTGTTGAGTCACAGACCCAGAAATGTCCCAAGGCAAGTAGCTTAGGCCCAGAGGATGCCATGATCCCTTCTGTCTGTGTAGGCCATGCAGATTGGCATGACTCTGGTGGTCATTTTGTGATGTATTTTCCTCAAAATATTATTGCTTTGTTAATTGTACCAATCTGAAGTTTACCTTACACTTGCCAAGCTAAAGCACAATCAAGGGCTGGGGCTGCTGCATTTGGGATTCTGAAAGCAAGTGTGATCTCTTGACGAAAAGTTTGGAAAATGATAAAAATCTGCCGCTAACAAGAAATGGGAGTATCAGAGGCATCCAAACAAGATGTGGCTTTGGAAAATCAATTTCTGTCTCTTTCAAAATTTATCTTCAAATATGTCTGGCATCTAGTAAAAAGGTTTATATTGTTTTTGTTCTATTCTTCAAGACAGGGTTTCTCTGTGTAGCTTTGGCTGTCCTAGAACTCTGTAGACCAGCCTGAACTCAAAGTCATAGAGATTCTGCTGAGCTATGGTTGTGCAAGCCTTTAATCTTTCTATTCAGGATACACAGGTAGGAGGGTATCTGAGAATTGAAGGCCAGGCTGGTCCACAGAGTGAATTCCGGGACATCCAGAAATACACAGTGAAACCCTGTTTCAAAAGCATACAGACAGAAAAAGGTATATATTCTATTGTTTCTTTTCCTCTCTATCCTCAGGAACAATCTGCTGTCTCATAAGATGAGCATGTGAGCTTTCTTAGGTACATTATACAAGATTGCAGCTGACATTTGTGTATCTGATTTAAAACTTTGACCTAATACTTTTTTATAAAAATGTCATTTTCCCTCCAAAATTCTGTCTTAAACAAGGATTGTTGAGCACATTTTCCTATTGTTTAGAGTCTCTGTTAAGAAGAGCGAATTTGGGACTGAGGATGTGGCTCGGTGGCAAAATGAATACTTCCCAGGTGTGAGGCCCTAGGTTCAATCATGAACACCTTCTACAATACCCACCAAAGCATTAAATTGTCTTTCTTTAATCTAACAGAAATTATTTGTGTGGAATATACATACTAAAATATAGTACCATCATCATCATGGCTTCTTTTACTATACTTTAATATGATTTTTTTCTCTTTCTGTATTGAAAAATTTGAAAGAGAAAATCAAAAGAATTAAAGTAAATTAAATGATATTCTCACTAAAAGACCTGGCATATTGGGGATCTGGAAATAATCTTTAACTGTTCTATACCTCTTACACACGCCGTGATTCAGTACCAAAAACTGAGTGCTGGAGACATTTCTCCAGGTCTAAATTGCCGGGAGTTGATTTTTTTCTTCCTAGAGCAATGACACTGCCACGCTTGGTTTACAGAACATCAAAGGCAAGAGAGTAGCACCATGTAATAAGCTTCCTGCCAGTACTGCCGTTGAGTATCTAAGTCAGGCCAAACATCCAAAGTGTCCATTAGTGGTAATGAGAAAGGAACACAAAATAAAACGTGCTACCACTTAAAGCTGTACAGTCAGTACAGCTCCACTTGGAAGGCAATACATCAAAAGGATCTTGCTCATCTGCCACATCAATGTCTTTTTTTTTATTTTCTACTTGAAAGTGTAGTAAAGCATGGGTTTTATTCTGTGAGTTACTATTTAGATTCCCCAGATATCCCCCCAAAAAGAGGATGAAAATAGACATTTAGCTAAGTGTCCATTAGGAAACTGAAGGGCCCGTGTAACTGATAGAACATTTGTGTGACATATCTTTGAAAGATAAGACTCACATTTTCAAAGACACTCACTAAATTGATAAACGAATGTAATACACATTCTCTTGGAAATTTGCTGCTGCTTCATGCCCTGTAAAAATCGAACATAAATAAGAAATTTCAAAGAAATAAATTCTCCTTTACATTAGCTTTTCTTACTTTTAGATTCCATCCCAATGATGTGAAACAACCCTTATAAGAAGATAAAGTGATAGGATAATTATCTCTTAATTAAGTTTTGGAGGATTTAATTTTCAACAAAAGTACAGTCCAAAGATGAGATTATAAAATATTTAATGAATGTTAGAAGGCAGGATGTTGTGGAATATTCAGGAGTCGAGGTGATTGCATTTTTCTTCAAGGCATTAGTTCCTCTAATACAGAGAAAAGTATGCAAATATAGGACCAGTTTAAGATAACAGACAAATTCCAATATTGTGTCAATGACAAACTGTAAAATCAAATTTAATACACATTTCAGAATGATTAGGGATTCTCTGACAAAGTTACTGTTTCTCAATATATTGCTAAAATAAAATTTTAGCAAAATAATTTTAATTTAAAGTTAATTTACTTGACAACATTCTAGATTTTACTAGAAAAATATAGACAGTAGTGATCTTCATCAATAATACATTCTTTAGTTACATATTTTGCTCTGCTTACTAGAATGATTTTTGACTGACATTGAAGCACAGTTAATAAAAAACTCAGAGGGAGAAACTGGTGTTCAACCTGAAGACCCCAAAAAAACAGGCACTGGCTCTTAACTCAACCTCAGCCTGAAATAGCGATCCTGCATCCCGGAATCTCATAATGAGACTGTGCGTGTGAGAGTTGTCTCCCTCTTGTCTTCTTTTTCTCTCTAGGGCTGGGATTAGAGGTGTGTGTTATTGTGGCTACCGGGATTAAAGAGGTGTGTTAGCATAACTTGGTCTGTAAGGCTGGCTATTGAGACTGTTGTACTCTCAGTTCGTCAGACAGTCTTTATTTATTAAAATATAATTGAAATGCCACTACATGACATGAAGTGTAAATTAGCATTATTTCTTGTCATAAAGAACAGGGATTAATGCTTTTTTTTATTTATTAAAAATTTCTGGCCGGGCGGTGGTGGCGCACGCTTTTAATCCCAGCACTCGGGAGGCAGAGGCAGGCGGATCTCTGTGAGTTCGAGACCAGCCTGGTCTACAAGAGCTAGTGCCAGGACAGGCTCCAAAGCCACAGAGAAACCCTGTCTCGAAAAAACCAAAACAACAACAACAAAAAAAAATTTCTGCCTCCTCCCTACCTCCCATATCCTTCTCCCTCCCCCATCCCTCTTCCTCTCCCTCTCCAGTTCAAAGAGCAGTCAGGGTTCCCTGCCCTGTGGGAAGTGTTTTAAGGGAAGTCCAATTAAAGATAACCGTGTAAGGTACTCCATAATGAAAACCTCCGTGAGTTCATACCTGAAACTGTTTTCTTGTATCTAGAAGGCACAGTTTCCTTACAGTTATCCACCACCTCTGCCTCTCACATTCTTTCTGCTTTTCTAGCAATGATCCCTGCGCTTTGGGGAGGTGCTGTGATACACGTGTGTGACTTAGAGCTGAACCTTCTGCAGTCTGTTACTCTAGGCACTTTGACTAGTGAGGGGCTTTGTATTAGTCACCATCTACTGCAAATAGAAGCTTTTGGGAGAAGGGTTAAGATATGGGTTAAACTAAAGATATAATGATGTTATATTAGGGTTTAGTTTAATACTATGTCTATTTAGTAGAACAATGGTATTGAGTTTTCCCCTCTGGTCCAAGACATGTTTGTCATAGGTTCTTGGCCAGACAGTGGTGCTAAGTATTGGTTTCATCTTGTAGAACATGACTTAAATACAATCATAAAGCAATTGATCGTTATCATGATAGTCATGCTGCTATTGTGTTAGTAGGCATGTCTTTCTATGCTCACGTGATTCCTGGGTAAGACTGATGATTACTTTTATCTTTCAGTAACATGCATGATACCTTACAGAACTAGGAAAACCTAGCCAGTAGGAATGAAGGGTTCAGGTCAGTATCAGTTTGTTTGTGATTATATGTTCTATGTTCTATGATTCAAGTATGTGGTATCTTGAGAAATAAGGTCTTATCACCAATTTCTGGAGCATAACCAATATTACTGGCAATAGTCTGTAATATTAATAGATTTATGGAACCTTAATGATCAACAACTAAAAAGAGGTAACCCATTCCTGTCATTGAACTTTTTATTTGTTAGTCTGTGGTACCTAGTAGGGGCATTGTCCTCTTGTTATAGATACTATCACCAACAAGGAAAAAAAGAACATTGCATTTGCATGCTAATACACTTTCATTTAGTTATGATTATCCCTCAACAGTAATTTTACTTCTCAGAAATCTCATCAACTTGTTTGTAAATCACAGGTTTAGGATTCTTTTATTTGGGTGATTTTTTTTTGTTTTTGTTTTTGTTTCACACAACACATATTAATGTCAAAAGATTAAAAAAGTATATAGTATGCACCATCTCCTTATTTCAGAATGAATAGAGATTATTATATGAAGTAACTGAAATTTCAAGGTTGGAATGGCATGCTACAGCTGTTATTTTTTTATTGCTTTTAGTAGACTTTCCTGTAGTGCGATGCATTGTGAAGACTTGCTCTGCGTGTGGTCACAAACAAAATATACAGTGGATTATTAAACAGTCAAAGGAACAACAATGCACAAATGTACAGCTTATGGGAAATCGGCCAACAAATAAAATGTCAGCTCTGCCAGCAAGCATCACACGGATAAAGACAAGTGCTCACCAGCAGCAAAAGTAGGTTTGAATGATGACAATTGCATAAAAATGGAATAATGCAAGAGCCTTTTTCCAAATAAGAAATAGATGTGATTTGTCATGCTTGTGAGCTTCGAAGGTATTTTTAGCACATTGTAGAAAAATACATATATATAAAAAATGAGGTAGATCATCCATCAAGTCTATTTTCTGGTATAAAAGTGTACACAAGAGCTTTTCACAGTGCCTGAAAAAGATTATGGCCTGAGTTTTATTTTGTGTTCAAAGAAAGCACTTTGTTCTTAAACAAGGTGTGAATAGTGTGTGCTTTGTTATTTGCTGTATGTTTTAAGTTGTGATATTAAATTAGATTGATTATAACCATATTTTTGTATAATGTCCTTGAGGCAGTAGATATTTTACATGTTAAACACACAAAAGCGTGCACATAGTCCAGAAAAGAATAACCACAGGCTATCACGTGCCTTGATTTTGTTATTTCATAACTTCCTCATCATGTTACGACTGTGCCAGTATGCTTATTTTGAAGTTTGCAAAATAGGCAATAGATGCTCACTGCTTTTTACGTCTTCACCCAGGAAAACTCAATTAATTAGATAAATAAGGAGAATTATTTTCAACCAAAGGTGTTTTTTTCAATTCTCACTTTAATTGCTTTAAATTAAATTACATGCAACATAAGTAGCATATTTAAATCACACAAATGTCAGAAAGAGAAACAGTTCATCCATTGGTACCATTAGTTTGAAAAAACTAAATTTAGTGCTTAGATATTTAATTCAGAGAAACAAGTTATAATTAACATTCATAAACTTAAATGACATTTTTGCTACTTCTGAAATCAATGAGAGCATAAAATTTGCTCTGATACTTATATGGCCCAGAAATGTTACATTTTGTTCACTGAATAGAATGTTTCATTAGATCTATGACATCAGAAATTACCCTGACTTAAGAGCTGCGAATGCTAAACAAAGACTCTGAGAGTCCATGGCTTTGGATTAATCTCATGTACTCAGATCCACTAGAGTAGACCAAATCAAGAGCAGTCACCAAACTGCAGCTGTCCAAAACCACATTGCTTGACACTTTATTTTTCTTAAAAATGGATGGTTCTAATTCAGATGAATGAAAATGTGAATTTCCTTGACTTGCCTCTTCAACATATGTATGAAGGTTATATTTAGGAATATATATATATATATATATATATATACACATATATATGCATATAACAATAATTAATGAAAAAGAGGTCATGAATTTGAAAAAAAAGGAGAGATTTGTAGGGATGAAAACGAAGAGGTGAATGATGCAATTATGTTATAATCTCAAAAAATAAGAGATTGAGGAAAAATGTTTGACAATGCCATAAAAACTGTTACTGTGCAATTTCATTAAAATAATAGTTTATGTTAAAAAAACTGGCAAACAACTGAAGCAGGCATGGTGGTTCACACTTTTACAACAATCACAAGCAAGGGAAATATCATTGAAAATGTTTAGAGACTGGGCAGGTAACCCAGTTATTAGAGTGCTTATTTAGCATGCATAAGTTCCTGGGGTAAGTCACTGCAACATAAACTGTAAGTTGGGCTTATAATTACAGCACTTGGGAAGCAGAGGCAATAGGGTCAGAATTGCAAAGTCATCCAGTCTGGAATGTTGTACAGTACCTACTTAATAAATGCTTGACAAATTGAACTGGTAATCAATTGACCCTAAACTTCATTTTATAATGAAATAGCACTTGAAACTAACAAAGTGCTTGAGATTTTCAATTTTTTTCTTTTGGGGTGTAACCAGGGAATATGAGAAATTTTTGTTTGTTTTCCTTTTAAGTTCTTAGTCTTAAATGTAAAATAACTTAAAATGGGTTCAGAAGGAAGATTGAGGACAATTTGAATAGAGTTTGAGGGAAAATCAACACTACAAACAAACCAACAAGTTACTCAGCCACCAGTAGAAGGGAAAATGGAGAGAAAAGCATGCCTTTGAGTTAATTATAGAGGCCAGAGAAATGGTGAGAACTTTATGTCAGAGAGAAAATGTTTGGCAGTTTTCTGTAGCTGATCTAACTTCAGAGAGTATTTAATCCTTGGTTATTGTGTCCCCAAGCACATGGCTTTTCCACAGATCCAGTATTATTAGCAAAAATAAGGACAGCTGTAAGGAGAAAGAACTCCTAAGGACAGAAGGGAGCTGATGGACACAGGAAAGTCCCAAGGCTTCTAGTGCATGGCGGTGGTGTGTAAATGCACACATGAGTGCATACAAATACACACATATATACATACATATGCATACATACTTGCATAGGTTCTCCTCTTCAGATGAAGCCCAGGTAGGGAGGAAAAGGCTTCCAGTTTTTTCTCTGCACACTGGCTTATTTCATGTTTCAGTCTGGTCCCTGTTATGCCAAGGGGCTCAATGATTCCCTAGACAGAAGACCGTCTGCAGACACTACCACCACCAGTGAACTGCGTTCCTGTCCTCACTTCTCTTCTCCACCAGAGATCAAATTTGGTTTCTACTGAACGACCTTCGCTGCACTGCCATTGCAATGCGTCATGCATTTTCCCTCTCAGTACTTGATCCCCCATCACCCTGATGGTTCAGCTCCCTGAGCACAAAGACTATCTTTAAAATGAAACGCAAATGACATGTTAATGATTTGTAAAAACACAAAGCAGGGGGTTAATGACCATCTTTGAAATTAAGGACTTCATTTCCATCAGCGCAGCAGGGTTTGAAACCTCAGAAGAAAGCTCAGGATGACACCCACTAACACAGCTGCTCCCAAGCATAGGGCATCTTAACATTAACTTTCAGTTAATGATCCATGGCTTCCCATTGAAAACTCACCTTTGTCCGTTCAATGGGATATGCAACTCCCTGGACAGATACCCAGACATCAGCTGGGAGCCTGAATTCCAACTAAGTTTCCATTTATAAGGTACTCTGAAGGTAATGAGGTCACAGCTAACCAGATATCCTATTTGTGTCAAGGGGGTGGCTCTAGCCTGCCTCGAATAGATATGAGCCGCTACTTGAAGAAGGAGAGGCTGTACCTTTCCTCCTATCCTCCTAGCCTCCCTTGATACACCTCCTTTTCAGTGGAAGTTTAATACTGCTCAACGGGTTATGATTGCTTCCAAAATAAAGATTCATTTTCTTAACATGTTTTATAAAAATAGCTTCAGCATCAGGCAGTGTAACTTACTTGAATATTAATTATTATAATAAAATAGCAGAGATTTCTTTCGTTATCTAGCTCTCTGATAAGTGGCAATTTCTTTCGAATCAAGAAGTTCAATAATGCTCACCTTTTAATTTTTAAGCAGCTAATACTTTGACAGACAAGTAGACACTTGTTAAATATTAGCAAAACGATACGAAATGTATACACATGTGTATAGGTTTTCCTTTTGCAAACAGTGCATTATATAGAATGCATGAAGGAATCATAAAAATAAGGTACAGGACTATACAAGGTCAGTAAGTGAGAAAAAATGGGCTGTAAAACCAAAGGAAAGTAACATAAGAACAGTTCATGACCAAGGTTATATAACAGCAGATCACGACAAAAGTACTTTTATATTGCCAACATAAGCTATTTGCTCTATAGACTTCACTGTAGTAGACAGTCTTAAATCTACAGTCATGGATGAACTTTGAAGTGCAAATGCCATTATAATATAAATAGTAAAAGGTAACACATGTTGGAAGATCACATTAAAGAAAGTTTGTTAGCTTTCTCTGAGGGAAGAAATATGAGAGTTATTTTTACCTGAAATTCATAAGAATTCGTAGAGGAAGATAAGCAATGCCACAAGGAATGATAATTCAAGGTTATGATCATAATCTATGTCTCTCTCTCCCCGGCAAAAGACCTGTGACAGCTGTGTTCTAGCATACCACATGAATACGCTGCATCTTAAATACTCCTGTTCCACTCTCCTTTTACCTGTCAAGGACAAATTTCATTGTGGGCTCTGCCCTCTTCACCATTAAGCTGACAAGATAAAAGGGCCAGTTTCAAATGGACTTCAAGCTGCAAAGAAAAATGAAAGCCTGTAAGATATGTTCCCGAAACCTTTGATTTCAGAGGTCTGCCCCATTCTTACAATATGTAACATTTCTAAACATCAAATCAATTCTACAAATTCTTGTAAATAAATAGTCGGGAAACAAAATAGAAAAATCACCACTAAAATTTGTGTTCTTTTAGTATCCTTTATTTTTATAACATAGCAGGTGCATATGGATAGGCATTGGTATCAATATTACTATAACTAGACAATCTTTTGTGTATGATTATGGTAAAATAAATCCATCTTGACTCAATAAAAATTAGTAATTAAATTGAAAATTTACCTGATTTGGGAGTGGCATTTGTGTCTCTGACTGATATGCAGGACCTCAGAGGGTTTTATTAACCATAGAGAAAATACAATGTCATTATTAAAAGTGACACTTTGTACTTTGACAATTGCTCTGATTTCTAAAATGGAAATTGAAATGTAGAAATATGAAACCTTAGTTTGAAAGAGTCTGCCTAGTTAGCTTCTCAAAGATAGCTGAATTTTATGTCAACCTCTGGACAAAATAACTGATACCAGTAGTTGTAACAGAGAAACATCAAGGGTATGAAAGATGCTACATCTTTACCACAGAGAAATGTGATGCAGATGTTGTTGGTATGACAGACACTTAAGTCACACCAGATGATGTGTCTTCGGTACGGTGTCACAGAATCTAGCCCTTGAAGCCATCACCTTTAATGTGTGACAAAAACAGAGGGGTCTGACGAGCTTCATGTGGGAGATTATTAGGAGCTCTATCTACAGATGACACATGCCGCATTTGTTGCTGTTGTTTTGTCCAGAACTTAGCCCCAGACGCCCAGCTGTCTTCAAGGAACATGGGACATACAGGCTCTGTGCCCAGACCGTAACAAAAGAAAAGATAATAGGCTTTGAGAGAGACAACAATAGAATAATGCTGAAGCAATTGTTTAGGGGTTTTTTTTATACTCAAACTAGATGATGTGAGAAATACAGAGAACAGAAACATGTTTGCTTTACTTTATTTAAATGAAAGAATTTATAACATAATTAGAGTGCAGACACTCCTGAAACATTATTCAAACCAAACAGTATAATATATATTTCCCAGACAGGAAATTATGCACTGACAGACATAATTCAATGTCAATTGCATAAAAAATGTGAGCAGGCAGAATATTTTCCAATCATGTGTTGCTATTTCTGCTATTACTATTGCTGTGGCACAACTATTGGGTAAGGAAAATTTTTAATTTGAGATATTTTTGTGAATAAATTTCAAAAACGTCTTGTAACTAAGCTAGCACTTCAATTGACTTTTGATCAGCTAAACCATGGATATCAAAAAGGAGGAGTGGATAAGATGTTAATAGGAAGAGTGCTTCCATGGGTGGAAAATGAAAGAACAAATAATAATGTACATCGGGAAGACTAGATGTGTTTTGGGTATTGGAAATAACAGAAAACAAAGATTAACAGGCTAAAATGATTCCAGTATGAGCATTGAAATGAAGACAGAGTAGAGCGATTAAATCAGAAGTACTTAACCTCTACTTGGGATGTACTGATAAACCATCATGAGTTCATAAGGTGAAGACAGAACTGACATAATGGTATAATAGGAGTATCTGGAATGAGCCAGTGACATAGGCCTGAAAGGCAGGGATAGAGGCCGATTTGTCATGTCTCTGGCTTAAAGATGCACTCAGTTAGCTACAGTACATGGTGCTCCTCTTGAATGCTTTGTTGGGAGCATAAACTTAATGGTTTCTAAGGTCTCTTTCTTTCCAATGGTATCATCAACTTTAGAAGTTAAGTAGACTTGTCTCTGTCCTTCATAGAAGTAATGTCAACCTATGGAGGGAAAAATCATTGTTGAGTCATAGATTTTAGAACTAAAGTACTTACCTTACACAAAGAACATTTGAGGGTCACGATTTTGGAAGGGGCTCGTTATCTCTTGGGGACCACCAAAAATTGTGTAGCCATTTACTACAATTGTGTAATCAAGACACCAGCTGTGATGACGGCAAGCTGAAAATGTTCATGAGACAAATGCTTCCTACTCTGGGATAATGCATATGTGTGTTGGTGTTCCTAATTCCCCATCACAAGAACCTCTTTGTATACTGGCTTAAGAGCTTCTATTATATGACAACCATTTGCAGACAGTAATGTAGAAGAATAGGAACCTCAACAACCCATGAAAATGTGTATGAGGACTTTTGTCCCTCACATCTGTCATGGTATTGTTTAGGAACAAGGCACTGTGTAAGAGTAGATATCCAAGCGAAGAGAAATTGGTTCTTACCCTTTCAAGACATGAGAGTCAAACAACATCTGAACATTTTTGGGGAAAAAAAAGATCATTTTTGTTTCAAAAGAAGTCTATTGCAAATTTTACTCTACTTGGTTTTTTCTTATTTATCATAAAAGGTGGGCTTTCCCATCATTTCCTTCCTTCATCCCTCTATCCTTCATTTCTTTTTTTCCTCCTGGTTTCATTCTTCATAGGGAAAAATTATTTGCCTAATTTCACCAGTAGCAGTAAACACTTTGAATTACATTTATCATCTGTTTTTCTTCCCTTCTAGGATTTTGAAATATTTTCCTAATAAACCAAATCACAGCCTCACATGCCTTATGAAATGCTTTCACCCATTGCTTCAAATCTGGCTCTCCTGACTATGGTAGTGCCGAGATGGAGGCCACTAATTCTCCAGTAACCACCTGAGAGCTCTGTTACATGAACTTCAGCTTTCTGACTTTCTATGTCTCATTTACACCACTAACCCTCTGTTTTTCAATTGAAATATTTCTTTACGCTGTGTTATGACATACTGATTCTTCTTGCCTGAAGCTAACAGCATCTTCAGTTGCTTCTCTCCTGCTGTGATTGTCTTCTACCCTGTCCACCAGTAGACTACAGGGTCCATACTATACAGCACTTAAGTCTTCTGATATACTTACCTCCTCAAGGCCAGAGCTCCTTCCTTCTATACTATGGGTGTCTCTCAGCTCTAAGTATACTCAGCATTGCCTCATCTCTTAACAGTCAAAGGGTAACAAATAACTGATCCTTCCAGTTTCCCACTGTTATTAACGACACAGTGACTTTGTTCTCCAATTCTTTAAAATGTCATATGAAAGATGGACTAGGGAAAGGGCTTCACATGATTGCCACCCAAGCACCATGACCTGTGTTTGATCATTGGAGCTCACATAATATAGATATACTAATAAACATTTATAAATATAACATCAATTAATGAGAAAAGAGACTATGAATTTGAAAGAGAAGAAAGAGATGTATATGGGAGAATTAGGAGGAATGAAAGAGAAGGGGGAAAATTATTTAATTATAATCTCAAAACGTAAAAGAAAGAATTAAAAAGAAAACAGATGTTGTGACGTGCCCTTGCAATACCATCACTCCTGCGGTGGGGGAACAGAGATAGAAGAGTCACCCTGATGCCCACTGATCAGTTTTCCTGGAGTGTATTATACAAAATAAATAAGAGATATCCTGTGACCACAAGGTGAAAGGTGAGACCAAACTTCTTAAAATTGTCTTTTTACCTCCACATGTGCACTATGGCACATTAGCACACGTGTGCGCTCACACAGACACACATGCAGCATAAAAAGTAAAACTAAATTAAAACATTAATATTTTTCCTATTATCTCACTTTTACTATTTCAGCTCTGTCTATTCAACCCCAAGCATAACTCCATTCCTTCAGCATGTATCGACTTGTTTATCTTTTTCCTCATTGCTTAGCATCTCATTTCCCCAACTCTGAATCAAGCTAGCTTCCCACTGTTCCTGCTATATACCAAGTGACATCAAAGAAAACATTTGCTTGAGATGTATTCACTAGCCTTTGCTGGGTAAGAGATTGATTCAAATGTACTAGCTGAGTGAACATGTAATCTTTCTATGTAGAAGGTCAAAGGAGTAGGTTAAGTTCTTAAAAAAGAGAATCTTAAGTGTTGCTTAGATGAGTGTGTAGGCAGAGGCTCCATGGAATAATCTGCTTCCTATTTCTTCCAAATTTTGGAGAGAAGCTCTGTGTGCAGTTGTTGGACATGGGACCCACTCCATGCTTGCTTTCTTTAAGCTTTGGTTAGCCACCATTGCTCTCATCCTGTAAGATAATGCAAAAACTAAGTCATTTTCACTGCTGACCAGAGCACTCGCCATTCCCAGTGCTTTAATGAAACCTTTATATGTCTGCTGCTGTCTTTTCAATACCCCATCTAATTCTGCCTTTCAATACTTGTCATATAAACCTCTTTATGGCATTTGGAATTATTGATTACCCTTTCCTTTCTGAAATATTCTTTTCTCCCATTTCCAGCACAGAGTCTGTTATTGATGTTTTGCCTTCTACTCTGTAGAGACATCAAACAAAACTAATAATAACGGATAGGCTGTAACCTGACAAGAAAGAGATGAATGCCCCCAAGTGAACATGCTCATAATATGTCTCTCAATTTAGCTTCCCCGATGTGAAACTTATAATGTTTATAATACCAAAGATCAAATGAAACAATACTTTTTTTTACACTGACAAAGATAATTGTCATGTTGCTTGTTTGATCAAATTTCATATTTTATTTTTTTCAGTGCCTCTAAAATACATTGTGACAAGAGCACGAAGTTGCAAGTCTGGAACCGGCATCAAGGAGAGCATAAGGTGACTGGGTGAGTGGGACAGTGACTCCAGGCTTCTCTTCTGATAGCATTCCACAGTGTTCTTCCAAAGGCTAGCATTTCTGTTTATTAATATAATATTGTTAGGGTCACTCCAGCTGTTGGTTTCTATCTCAGTCATCTTTGGCTGCCCCTGAAAAAAAATTTTGGCTTTCAATATATATTTTATTTCAAGTATTCCCAGAGGCTGGTGCTGTTAATAAGAAGGCTCTGATTTCCCTCTCTGCTTCCATATCCTTTGTGTATAGGAGGGCAACTGATTTTTTGGAGTTGATTTTGTATCCTGCTACATTACTAAAGGTGTTTATCAGCTATAAGAGTTATTTGGTGGAGTTTTTGGGGTCGTTTATGTACACTATCATATCATCTGCAAATAACGAAAGTTTAACTTCTTCCTTTCCAATTTGAATCTCCTTGATCCCCTTATATTGTCTTATTGCTATTGCTAGAATTTCAAGCACTATATTGAAGAGGTATGGAAAGAGTGGACAGCCTTGTCGTGTTCCTGATTTTAGTGGGATGGCTTTGAGTTTCGCTCCGTTTAATTTGATGTTAGCTGTCGGCTTGCTGTAAATAGCTTTTATTATATTTAGGTGTTTCCCTTGTATCCCTAATCTCTCCAAGACTTTTATCATAAAGGGATGTTGAATTTTGTCAAATGCTTTTTCAGCATCTAATGAGATGATCATGTGGTTTTTTTCTTTCAGCTTATTTATATGATGAATTACATTGACAGATTTTCGTATGTTGAACCAGCCCTGCCTCTCTGGGATGAAGCCTACTTGATCAAAATGGATAATTTTTCTAATGTGTTCTTGGATTCGGCTTGCCAGTATTTTGTTGAGGATTTTTGAGTCGATGTTCATGAGTGAGATTGGCCTGTAATTCTCTTTCTTGGTTGAGTCTTTGTATGGTTTTGGTATCAGAGTAACTGTAGCTTCATAAAAGGAATTT